>NW_015151972.1:45407-90382 GCF_000732505.1 Cyprinodon variegatus | reverse complement strand
ATCACTTGAGGGATGTGGTTTTGAAATGTTTTTAATGTTTTAAACTGCTATGATTATCCATACCACTGTATAATTTTCTTTTCAGAATATACTTTTTTCTGACTAACTAACTGTTGTATTTTAGTCAAAGTTGGTGCGATTCTCATACTAATCGCAATGATTATGTATTATGTAAAAACAAACAAACAAAAAAAAGACTTGAAATAAGGCGCAACATACAAAAATAAAAAAATCAATGTAGACTTTAAATGAGAAAGAGATTAAGGAAAGAGAAAACAAGTAGGCAAAAATTGCTCTATATTAAACAGTTACAAATGAACTGTGGAGCAGCCTGTTCTCTCAAGGGTCCAGGTTCATACTGGTCAAAGAAATTGAACTGTTGACCAAAAGCAATGCTGCACCCTCTTTCTCCTTGCTCCCTAATGTGGTTCATGTGCTGTTTTGCTTTTGAAGGGTATCTTTTCTTAGACTTAGACAACTTTTACAGTCATATACTGTATACAGAGTGTATATAAAACATACAGCTCTCATGAAATTTCCATTTTTTAAAGTACAGCAGTGATCAAATGTAAACATTGTGGGAGAAAACACATGGTCATGTATGGTCAGTTTGATGCAGAGTCTGTGACTCTGTGATTTTTTTTCAACATTCAGCTGTCTGACGGCAGCGGCGAAGAAGCTGTTTTGGAATCTGTTGGATCTGCATTGAATGCCGTGAAGCCTCTACCCAGAGGGCAGCAGGGAGAACAGCCCATGGTGGGGGTGTGAGGGGTCATTGATGATGTTACGAGCTCGGAACACGCAGCGCTGGGATGAAATGTCTATTTCATTGCGTGGATAATAGCCAAATAGTTTTCCTAAGTCAGTAATTATAAACATCTCCCCAAGTGAATCAGTTCCATTCGTTTATTTGAACTATGTTAAACCACAATTCCCTGTTAGAATAAAATTCTAGTCTTGTACTTTTTATACCCATAGTCATCATATGAAAAAGATCAATGACTATGCTGATAAAATCCATGGACCTTCCCTGGATTCAGACAATGTCATTTGATGTCTCATCTACTATCTCAGCCAGCCCACACTGTGGAGTAGGTGAGGTAGAAATGAGATGAGTGAGTACATAGCAAAACATAGAACACAATTCAGTCAATATGCAGTGCAAATAGGCTGTAGCATTGATACAAGACAGATTGACGGATTTCCACAAACATTAAAGCAAACTGATGAAAGAAGCGTGGAGTTTAGAAGAAAGACTGGCAAATAGAGACAAAAAGAAAAAGGCAAAGCAGTCAAAACTTTATCCAGGGACATGTGATTATTTATTTTCCCAATGGAGCCTGTTTGTGCTTTCAGGACAGGAAGGACATGTCTAACATGTACTGTTCCATGTCTGTACCAAATAAGCATCACTTTTTGTTTAGAAACTTGCTTAGCATACAAAAACTTATAGTCTTTCAAATTTTCCAGAAAACCCTTAAAATGAGGCTCATTTATCTGCAGTTTTAAAGCAAAATTCTCAAGCAAACCTAAAGCTATCTGCCAAGTTTTATCAAGTCATCTTGTAAAATGCAAACATTGTTTTATTTATTTACTTTGTTATCTGTAGATTTTTTTTAAATAAAAAAAAACCTTGTAGCACAGTACTTTTTTGTTACTTTGTAGTATGTTGAGTAACCTTCTGCAGAGGAATTCAGCTCGATTCCTCAAGGCCTGGTGCCCCCCCCACTGCTATATGTGTCCTTGGTCCAACACACACGAATCAAACGTCTCAATGACATCCTCAACAGTTTTCCAGAGTCCTGCCTTTTATGTCTTTATTTTATTTAAGTGTTTAATGTGTGAGTGTGATTAAATTTGTCGCTTTGCCATCAGTGGTTTTCTGTTTAAAAAAAAAAACTATTTCAGCCACAGCTTTTTTAAAACAGGTTTTCTCTCTGCTTTGGCTGCAAGCATGGGTATGTTTTTGTTTGGCTTTTTAAATAATCATCTAAGCAATAATGCTGTTAATTTGAATTATTAAGGATTGCAATTTTTGTTGGTTTAGAATACTTTTAAATTTATCCATTGCAGTTTCACTTTTTTGTAGAATCACATAAAAACCATGGATTGAAATTGATGGTGGATGTTAAGGAAGTTTGTGGGAATTTCAAGACTTTACTTTCAAAATTGTAACCGATGTTCAGAAGAAAAAAAGAGACAACCAATCTGATGTAACGCAATTAATAAAAGCCAGCCACCTTATTTGGAAAAACCTTTCTTTTAACAGGTTGCTCCTATTCAGAAATGGTTAACTATCTTTTTGTGGTGCAGATTCAACAAGTCTGCTAACATATTTCTAAAATATGTTCAGGCCAAAACATGACAACAACAAAAAAGTTGCTGCAGATTGTTTTAGTTGCACTCTTCTGCTACAATCCAATTTAGATCTATTGGACCCAGTTGGAGTACATCTCAGTCATTTTTATCTCTCAGGAACCAGTATATGATGATTAGAGTTTTGTGAAATTAGATAGCCATCATCACTGATTGCACTGAGGATACTCAACAGCAATACTGAAAAAGTTTGTAGGGAAAGGGTGCTGACAGGGACCCAAAGTGTGCAGAGACAATTTCTCAAGCATTTTTTATTACTATTTTACTATTACTATATTATTATTTTATTTCTTCGTACCACATTTAAATGCACTGATTTGCTCAAATTGTGAAAGGCTGACTTATTATTCTGATAAAGTGGTAAGGTTGGATTTTCCTGGATGATTCAGAGTAAAATTTTACCCATAAATATAGAGATCTATTTTAATTGAAATGACATGAAAATGTGTTTTATGATATGATAACATTAATAATTATCAAGTACTGTTAATAAATAATTAATAAATGCACTCTCAGTTTGACTCTTTAATCCCATCAAAAATGTAAATGTATTTTCTTTTCTTTCAGGTCTAGGAATAATATTTCTTTTATTTTGCTCTCACTTTTGTGTGTTAAAGAACAGTGAGCTATGAACAGTATCTCTGTAACATTGACGGAGAATTTTTTTTAACCACAGACCTCTAACCACAACAAGTCATGGGTCAATCTGTTTGAAATCAATATTACTCCCATAAATGGAAGCAAAAGGAGCAGAACAGACGCAGAGACTGAACGTCTGACATAGTGACATCATTGTATACTGATAATGGCGTCATGGGAGGATCTGGTCTCTTTATAATCCATTTCTTTGCATTTCATCAAACTGAATAGGTGTATTAAAATGATTTGTGATCGTAAGTGATAAAACTGTAAACACTGATTACTAAAATAACCCTTTTGATTATAGGTATCAGGGTTAAAAGCTAAACATTATGTAATTGTAATTGATTGTCCTACTGCTCTAGTTTTATTACATTTTCTGTGAAGAAAATACACAAAAACAACTTGATTCTAGTTTTTATTGTTAACCTGAATAAAGTATTTATAAAGCAGCCTCGAGATTAATGATTTACATATTAGCCTTTCAAAGTCTATAGATGGAGAAAAAATATAAACAGCAGAAAACTCAAAAATGCTTTATGAGTTTGGGAAATAAGTGTGAGATGATCAATCACTGAAGAGCTTACCGAAAGCAACACTGTGCCAGTTTTGACCCTGGTATTAGCTTAGCTTTAGATATTTAGGTCAATATACAGCACTTGGTATGTATCGATAATCCCTACAGGCTGCTTTTCTATTAAAAAAGTCATGGTAGCAGGTCTGATCAGTGACTGAACAGGTGATCTGAGTCAGAACACCACTTTATGGTGGTTTGAGTTCTTGAAGGTAAACACCAGAGCTAACCCTAAAAATCTGTTGTTATGCAACAAAACAGATATGACACCTGATCAGTAACTCCATGACTCCTCAGTTTGCAGATCCAAAGTAATCTGCTAGATTTCTTTTCCCCATATTTGATCTCATCAAATAAATTTTATAAACAGATACAGGTGATACCTTGCGAACATGTAACACTGAAGTACACAGAGCGTTAAATACATATTAAATGAATAGAGAAATTTATCAGTATGCATAAAGACACATTCCAACAATAAACTAAAAAAAACAACAACATATTTATTTATATTTTATGGACAGTGTAGGAGCAAAATGCTTGATTTATGTTTATTTTAGTGAATATTTTGTTCTTTATAGTTTACTATTTGTCTGATTGTTTTATAGATATGAATGTGAAATATTCTTGTTTGAAGAATGATTTGACTATAAACTAACAAGTTGTTGTTTTTTTTATATTTACATTGTGGTGCACAATTGATGCCTTTAATCCCCTCTGGCCCTCCTTTACAGACAGGTGACTGCAGCACCAAGGTTATATACATGTAGGGGCTGGCTGCTCAGGCCCTCCTGATTTTCATGCACACGGCCATGTTTGCTGTTGTTTCTGAATGGCTTGAAAGGAAAGAAATTATTGATTTTAACTGACTACATATGTTTTATGTAGTCATACTTTTGGAGATTGGTTTTGGATGCTTCCATTGGTTTTAAAGCAAATTGTTTATTTATTTATGTTCGTTGCCTTGCACAAGTTAAGTTTATCTCCTGTATATAACTGTTAATTTCTCTTTTTTTGTAAGAATGAAAAGTGGAGATTCCTACTTGAAAATGTAAATTAATGTTTTTGCTCGATAATGCAAAAAAAGGAAAGGAAAGAAATCAAATGAGCAGATATGAACTGCATGTCACTTCATAATACGGTAGGAAAAGTGTTTTTTTTACTTCTTTTTAGACAATAAAATGTCTTGAAGCGGATGAAAAAAATGTATTGGATTTCAGTTTAAAAATATTTGACAGCACTCCAAGGCATCTTAACTTGGATGCATGTAAATCTCGAGCCAACGCTTCTCTATAGCAAAGATTGTGCTTACACAAACTGTAAAGATGTGAAATATATGCAACAAACAGTGCAATTTATTATGAATGAACATTTAATTCAAAAAGTTTGTAGAATAGGGGCATTCCTAAAATAAATGCGATGCGACAATACTAGAGGAGATTTTTTTTTATGTAGCAACAGTGGAGTTTTGCTATTTGCCTCCAATCTGCAAGCTACAGGTCTAGCGCCCTTAGTGGTGTATTTACATAGCGTTGGTTTAATAAAAAAATATATGTAAAAAAATAAATCTAAACAAACCCGGCATTGTGTGAAAAAAATAATCCAACCACTTGGTTAGATATAATTTATCAATAAAATAACCTCATTTTCTGTAAAGCAGGACTCAAGCTTTACCAGACACACCCAGGATTACTGCCAGACCCATGGAATCAACAAAGCCCTTAAATGGAACCTGCCTTCACTGCAAAAAAAATGTAATTCAAATAAGTCTTTTTTTTTTCCTAATATAAATGCATTAGTTCTTGAATTGAGGTGGTAAGTAAAACACTTTGCCAATGGAAAAAGAAAATTTACATTTAAAATAAGAAAAAACAATTGCACTGTCTTCTTTCAAATGCACATAATCTATTATCTTTTTTTAAGAGTAAAAATATTCTATTATTCCATAAGCAGATCATCTTACTTACCTGCTCAAATACACATAATTTACAGATTGTTTTTGCAGTGTGACAACACTGAGATAAAATAGATTGCAAAAAGCAACACATCAGATCCCAAACTGAAGACCAAGACAAATAAGAACTAGAGTAGAAGTCATTGGATTGCCCATTATATACGGTAGTCACAGACATAAACCAACTAGACTGAGCAAAAAGAAAAATATGATGAAGTTAGATGCTGCATCAAGGAAGTGAATGATCTGAACTCTGCAAAGAATGGTGTCTATGGCAAGAATTAAAAATAATAATCACTGCAGAGCAGAAAGAGGAAAGATTATACTCTTTTCTTTGTCAAATGTATTTTGACAAACTGTTCTAAAAAAAAAAAAAAAAAAAAAAAACTCTTAGTCCCTGAGTCAATCATATGAGAACTCATATGAGAACTAACAGGGTTACCAGAACAGAGTGCAGCATTTGTTTATGTTGGCCACCGAGCAGCAGACAACAAACATGGAAGACTGTTAGTGTTACTTATTGTGTGTTTTTTGGATTGCAAATACTGGGTGTCTTTAATACTCATTTCTCCTTTGATTTCAAACTAACTTTGATTATGCAGCTGGATACTGATCCGGATGATGCCAAAAAGGTTCTAATTGGTTCCAACAAATCTAAATGTAGGTTTTGGAGGGGTCTAGTTAAAGGCTAGTCTGAGTTTAGATTAAGATGCTGTAGCATTATGCCAAATTAATATATTAAGGACAAAAAATCTTTAGCACATTGCTGGTTGTGAAAACATATTTTTCTGCAAAGGCCAGTAAGACCCTAAGGCTTTGTTGAGTCACTAAATCCTTTTGAGCTACTTTTAAGATTTCTTCTTGTAATCTGACAGTAGAATTTTCTATTTAAAACATGTAAGTGTGACGTAAAAGCGTCCCTGTCTATCTTCAGGAAACTCAAAAGACCCATAGCTCTGTACCCCTCTACTACTCTTTCTGTACTTCCCTCTCTCGCTTTACTGTTCCCACTGATTCTGATTAGGGATCTTCCTCTAGAGAACGTATTGTCATATTGATGATAATTGTATCATTGTCTCTACTTTGTAAGTCGCTTTGGATATAGGCACCTGCTTAATGCATAAACATAAAGAAAACAGCAGGTAGGTAATTATTCTTATACAACATTAAACCATTGTTTTGAAGGCTGCAGCAGATGCAATCCTGAACACTGCATAGAGCAACAAGGCTCTCAGTAAAGTATGATTTTCTTTAATCAGTCACTGAAGACTGAAATATAATCTCTATTTGAATTCACTGTGATAGTTCTGAGCCGTGGCTTACAAAGTGGAGGTTGGAATCCCTCTCTGGGAACAAAATGGGGAACCTGAATATATGCTTTTACAACAGATAACAACTGTGGGTGCTTTTATTTTCTCTTGTATTACTTATTAATTAGATATGCAACAAGCAATGCCGGTGTACCCAACCCATAGTCACAGACGCAATCTTTTTTATAATTGTAAATTTGAAACTGAAGATTTTTCTTTAAGTTTTCCTTAAATCAGTTTATATTTTTGACCGCTAGAGGGCAGGCTTGTGTGCTTTCTGTATTTTCAGTCATGCAGTTCCAGGTGACTAAAGCATAAAGTCTGGATCAGAACTATTTGGAACATTAGCAGCAGGACTGATTCTGTTTTCTCAGAACCAATTATTAGCTGACATTCCCAACCTTTTAGTCATTTATCCTCAGAATCAGGGAATAAAGCTTAAACCATAGAACGGTAGGGTGTTTTTATGTAAATGTTAGGATGATGCCACCTCCTCAGGATCACATGCCAGTCTTGTATCAGCCAGTGCACTTGAAAGCACTTCTCTATTTATGGGTTGTTCTGACTCTCAGCCCTGCCTTATCTCTCACATCTAACCTCATGTGTCACTCTGGCACCTTTAGGTTGAGAATTTGGGGAAAGTGTGTTAGATCTGCGCAGAGACGTCTTTTATCACCCCAGCTCTGCTGGATCAAGCTCACTGTCCCAGATGCCAACTCAAGAGTGAATTATCGCTGAGAGGGTGCCTGAGAGAGATGGAAATAGACAGAGAGGAAAGCAGGGGGAGGTGATAGGTAGAAATTAGTTGCGAAGAATGGGTGCCCTTTTGTACCGATTAGCATTGTTTTGGCTACAGATGGAAATGAAATTATTTTCTCTCTCTTTGTTTCCCCTCCTGACTTGTCTCTTTTTCTTATTCATTGCACCCGCTGACCTTCTTCCCACTCATTTATCTCCTGAGTTTAAACCTGTGTAGGCAATCTTCATTATAATCTGTAAGACATTGCTTTACTATCCTCTAACCATTACTTTCCTGACACGTATTTTTACCAGTCTTGATGCAACCCTACAGAGCTTGAATTTCTGCAAAGTTCCTCATCTGAAAACAATTGATTCCCCCCCCCCTCTATGTGTCATTTTTGCTCCTTAAAGACTGGGACAACACTCTGCTATCATAACCCGAACCCAGCCAGAGATGCATCAAGCACAAACATGTGATCTTTCCAGTCTCATGCGCCTCACAGGTGTCATGATTTTGCAGATAAGTATTGGAAATGAGACCACTTGACCTCGAAACGTGATAGCCGTTTTGCAGGAGCGGCTCCTTTTCTGAATGCGTCTGGCCGTATCAATGGAGCCCACACGCATGCACCACATGCAACTTGCTTCGCCTTTAAAAACATATTGATTTCTCTCTTTCACGGAGAGCTTAACACGATCGATTGCAGGGGCCCTTTCAAGATCAGCGCCAGTATAAGCATCTCTTCCCCTAACGCACATGCTGCCTTTCCCCTCAGGTAATGATTGTCCTTGGTCTGGGGGAATAGTTTGTCTGCATTTAGAAGAAGTGTTTCTCTTTCCATCCAATTCATCTTCCTCTTATATGTGCACAAGTGCTGTGGTTAGATATGGTACAGGAATTCACACCTTTTGTGACCCTAAATCACTGCCTGTTCATAGCTTAAAAACCTACTCTACCCTACTGTTAGTGGTTCAGTAAATCTGTACATCTGAATTACAACCTAACTAAAAATGCATGCTCAGTTTTCGATCAGAAATTTAAAGCTAAATATTAACCCATTAACCCATTTCATTTCACGTGTTGTTCTATTTTTTATCCTCCTGGCCCAGCATAAATAATCTCTGTTCTATCTGACTTTTACATGTAGCATGCAGCCCCTGGCTACTAATGAGCTGATCTGAAATGATTTGAGATTCCTGAGAAAAATCTCAGCTGTTTAAAAGTTTGGAAAATAAAAAAGAAGCTCAATCCAATTTGACTGTCACTTCAAATACATAATTTGTTTTTTAATATGTTATAGGATCAACTGGTCGTGGTCAAAATATATACAAGGTGTGAAGTAACATTTAGGCAGAGGTGTCAATGATAATATTCTTTTAATCTGTGAAAGTACAGTTAATTGTGTAAAAAAAACAAACTCCTTTTATCCTTAGATTATAAAAGATAAGTTTATAAAACTATATTCTGAAAAAATCTGTTCTATACACACATAAAAGATTAATATCCCCCTGAAAATACTGATTATTAATAATATACTAGACCAGGGCTCTAGAATGTTTTTAATGCTGAGAGCTTCTTCATGGGTACTGACCTAAACCAATACTGACCTATTAACTGGAGGGGTCAGTGTTCTCCTAAACTTTATTAATAATAAACATATTTTTATTGTTTTTTTATTTATGATTTTCTTTTAAATATTGTCATTTTGAAATCTCTATAAATGCTTTAAAGAATTCATATGATAAAATGCTCTGTAATTATTAATGATTTGCATAAATGCTTGAACTTGAGTTAGTACTGTAGTTTTATACCAGTGTGCTTCCAGCCTAATTTTAGATATTTAGTGGAGTTGAACAGTTCTCCCTGACTAAACTATTTCAAACCAAAAAGCATAAAGCGGTTCCAATTTGAAGTGAGTGAAGCCTCTTATATAGACCTTATTGTGTTCAAGTGAATGAAAGTTGAATTTCTCTCTGTGTCCTGTGGATTATTTCATACCCTCCTTGTTTTTCACTGGATATACTGTGACATCTGATAACAGCAGCTTCAGCCAGAGTTGAAATAGCAAGATTGTAATATCCCACACTTCCTATGTTATAATGACCCTTGTTTCAGATCCCATCTTTTTTCGAATTTGAAATTATCTTTTGACTGGGTTTTATTTAAACACCACGTTAGATTGGAATTATCTAATTGAATTATAGAATGAAAAATGTTTTGAAAAGATAAAACTGTTGCCCATGGTTTTCTTATTGAATGAGCTTGTGTTTTCTGTTTCATAATGTTTTCTCTGTTCAGTGGTTATCTTCAGAAGCTCTGCTATTAATAAAAAAAAACTCCCAATGCTGAATTTCAAATATCTGTGGTATCAACTTGTTTTTATCATTTTTCAGACATTTGATATTTTTCTTATCTTTTTTCAGCCCATTGGGAATAGATTTTTTTATAATCCTTTAAAGTATTCAGACCCATTTTACTTTTTCACATTTTTTTCAGATTATAACTATGAACTGCAATGTAATCTAATGGGTTTTAAAGTGATAGACCAACACAAAGAAATGTGTAATTATCAGGTTTGATGGAAAAGATGAATGATAGTGATAATGATAAAAGATAAATGCTTAGATTTCTCCTGCAAGTTTAACAGCCGTCTCAGTCTCAAGCCCCTTGTCATATTTAACAGGTTTCCTATAAGTGTTGCCCTTTTTTCTGCTCAGTCCATCTTCCCATAGACTCTAATAAGCCACCAGGTGTGTGAATATTTGGGAAGAGGATATAGTCAATGTTAGGAAATAAAAATTGCCATAAAATTGAACCTTAATTTAGATAAATATATATTCACTTGAATTTATAGCTGGGTTCATTTTTCCAGGATTGTACAACTAATAAAGAACTAACTGTGCAAATCTGTGCATCATTTCAGACCAAGTTCCTTTTTTAACCATATATTTTTTTACTTTGTTCTTACATTCCTATACCTTGTGCTTTACTCCTCACAGTCATCTGCTGCACATGCAACAGTTCAGGAGCTGTTAGTAACGTGCAGAACAATTAGGTTTCTCTCATGAGAAGCGACGCGTTTTCAGTTTCCCCGCTGGCCTGCTATCGACTTGCAGATATCTTTTACTCCACCACACCCCACCCATATCTCCTGCTGTCTCAACAATTAAATAAGTCTAGGTGAGTAGACTTCATACTGTGTTTTAGTAAAAATTATGTTTTTTGTTTTTATTTTTGCAAGCAATCTTTTGCTTATTGTTATGTCTGACTTTTACCTTTCAAAAATCGATGCCTTCACGATGTTACTTAGCATCGTTTGCGTCCATGTTTTAAAAACAGTCTGTTTTAGAATGATTCGATCACAACCATCCACTCAAAATCAGTGCATGCATCCGTCAAGAAAAGTACAGTTTTTGCTCTCTTTGCTCTTAGTTTTTTTTTTGTTTTAGATCAAATATATTTCTATTGCAGATCCTCCAGAGCCCTGAAGTACCATGCCTTTCTCCCCTCCCCCATCTGCATTTCTCTTTCTGCCCCTTTTTGCCCCTCTGTCCTGTTCTGTCTCTCCTGCAAGCCGACTCTCTTTCCTGTGTGCTGGGGGCCAGCGGAGGGGAAGTACACAAGGAAAGAAAAGCACTCCCTGAGTTCAAGTGCACAGGCTTTAAAGACACAGCTGGCTTCAGCAAACCGGGCCAGACGATGAGGGGGAAAAAGCTGTAGAAGACCAGGATAATAAACCACTGAAAGCGTGGTGGTGTCTACAGAGGCAGCATGGGAATTTTTTAATAAAAAGAAAAGAGATTTAGAAAAAAGCCTAAAAGGAAAACTGAGGAAAAATGTCCCCTCCCCTTTTTTCTTTCCACATATACTCCCTCCCACCTTCAGTTCCCTCCCTCGCTCTCTTCTCTTCTTCATTGCTATCCTGCATACATATACACACTCCCACAAACACGATGACTGATGTCTTTCCCTTCTCTGGCCTGCTCCCCTTTTTCTCAGCGACCCTTCCTGCAGCTCTTAGCCTTTCTATTTGTTCTCGGCTAAAGCGTGCGGTGGAACTGGTTGTGCAGACCTCTGGCACATGCTGTCCCAGATACCACAGAGCAGCAGCAGTGGATCAGCATGCCTCTCACTTTACCGCCTGTGACTTTATCTGCTGCTTTTCCCCTCCTGCGCTCCTCCTTACAGGACCGACTTCCTTTGTCCATAATGCATGTTTCCTTTCAAAGTGCTGAACGCCAAGGGATGAAGAACAGACAAATGGTGTTTGGGGAGAAGATGAGGCGGTATCAGGGGATAAACTGTGCTGAAGTGCCACGGAGATGCTAGAGAGAAAATGAATAAGATAAGAGACTGAGGATGAGGGAGCAGAGAGGAAGAATCCGATTGGAATCTGGAAAGAAGAAACATTGAAAAGGTAAAAAGAAAAAGGAACTACCTTAATTTCCAACAGAATTTTTCATCCTGTTTTGTATTCTGTGTTTTCATCTTCTACGTTTTCTGTTTTCATCTGTTTGATTTTGTAAAATCTTTCCCTCCCATCCGCTTTGCAATCTTTTCCCCCAACCCCAACCATTATCCTTCAGCGGAACATGCATGTTTGCCTAAACTAAGCTTGTATTAGATAAGTTTAGCTCAAGCCAAAGGTTTGTTGTTGGTGCTGGGGACAAGATGGGATTAGGATGTAGAAGGAAGAATGAAACTCGGCCACTCTTTTACTACTTTTTGAAATTGTTGTCCTGCTATCTGTGTGTTTTTAGTGGTTTTAATCTTGGTTTGTTACTACTTCTTTATCCAGCTGATATGAATCTAAAGAATTACTCAAAGTATTTGAATTATTTGTCCGTCATCCTCCCTGCCTCGGAATTGGCGCGGCCCACCCCTCTACTTCCCGTCACTGTTTGTTTTTGGTCTCAGTATGCCTCCCCTGCTATGCAGCTAAAAACTAAACATCATTTCAGATCTTTTAAGGATCCACAAACACAGAAATTACAGATCTGAATTGAATTTTTGCTTTGTGTACAAGTATACACACGCTTCTGTTCAGGCGTTTTCACAACCCACCCTCCATTGTTTCACACAGTCAAATTCTTCACAAACCCTCAAAGCTTCATCCATGTTTCAAAAGAAGTTCCATCTTCATCTCTCAATAAAACAACCTTTCCATCCATTATACCACAATATTCAAACACTCAGTGATACTGAATTGGCTATGCCATTTACCACCATTTGGCAGAAGACGAACTGTGGGGATTCAACTGCTCTTTGGATCAAAACTCATAAAGTAGACCAGCTTTATGATCTCAATCGAAAATTAAACGCAAGATTAAAATTGGGAAAAGAAGGTTAAAAAGAAAATTTTGAAGGCAGTCAAATGTATACCTCGTCTTCTGTTGTACAAATGCACTGTTTCTAAGTTATTTTAGAATAGGAGGGTGAACTCAGGCAGTAAAGTAAATTATTTTTATTAAATGCGATCAGACTAATGTAACAATCAGTCGGCTGAAGCTCGGACTAATTTCCCCTGAGTTGCCCTGATCAGTGAATGGCATATTAAACAGTGAAAGATTTATTTTACTTTTGTATTAAAGAAGTCAAACTGAACTTTTTTTAAAACTTTTTTACTATATTGTGTCTGGAAATATTTTAACAAACAGCTCTACTCTTATATGCTTTTATCTTTACAAAAGGTCATGTGAAGATTAGGGACATATGTTTAATGCATAACTGGAACTAATCTTGTGAATTTCTAAATTTTCTGTTTGTTCTGGAACTAATACCTCAAACAAGCTGTACAATTTCCAAGGACGGACACACCAAAGTAAAAAGAAAAAAAAAGGATTGGCAGGCAGATCAAAATCATCATTGACGCAGAAAGGTCTAATCGATGCTTCTTTAATGTCAGAAACACTAAGGGAAACAGCTTCGTCATACACATTTCACAGACAATAAGCTTTCTCAATAATTACATTAATAACAAAAAATATACAACATGGAACAAAATATTACTCTCTATTTATGTGATGAGAATCAGAAACATTGTGGTAAAGCTTTTGGTTTGCAGTTAGTAATGTATGATAATTGATTTATAAAACGATCATTGAAAACATCTCCAGAATTTTCCCATACTCTTCCTTTTGGTTCAAAGTCCCTCAGTTGAAATCTTGGAGTGGAGGACCTGAGTTTCTTCAAGTTTATAACGCATATTAAAAGAGCACTGCCCCTCCTGCACCTGATGCTGAGCACTGCTGGTCAGCTGGCTCCTATACGTTTCCACTGATTAGAGAGATAGATAAGAAGAAAACCAAATTCCAACATTTTTATATTAAATATGATCATTGTTTGGAAATCAAAGAAATGTAACCCATAACTCTTACTAAGTTTTTAAAACTACATTTGGAAAGCTACAGATGCAGCCTAGATGCCCCAGCTGATAGCCTGATTCAACAACTGTTGTCCTAGTGTTACTCTAAGCAGTAAAACGTATAATATTGTTCAAGATAAACACATTAAACAAAGTCTGTAGTTTTTGCGCAAGTCTCAGTATGTACCTGCAGTAACAATAAATGCATATCAGAAATAAAATATTATTAATCAAAAAGATTACTCCATTTTGTAGCACTGTGAGTTGTATAGTTTTTATATTTTTGTCTAATAGCAACCCATGCCATAGTGATATTTGGCCGTAGCTGTGGTGGCAGTGATTTAATGTGGTGCTTTTCTTATCTGCCTCCTTGGAAACAGTTTTTTGATAGCAACACAACTGAACGATTACAGGAAGATCTTCTTTGTTTTCCCTGAATCCTTTTCGTTCTATCCTGTGTTAAAATATCACCTTTACTTTTGACACATCAGACATGAAACTGTTTTGAAAGAAATATCCCCCTTGTGTTTTTGTTGTGAATTGTTTTTTTTTTACAAACCTGAAAGAGGAAAGCATATATCAGGACTGTTGCAAAATGGACAAATCAAAAAGCTTTTTTCATATGATAACCCGTGAATTGTAAAAGCTTTTCAGACCTTCAGTTAATCTCAACAAGATTCCTTTGATGTAAATATGCTTGATACTGATCTTGTACATAATGGATTGCCGTAGATCATTTTAGTTTAAAAACCCCAGAAAAGGATCCATTGGGTATTTAAAACCTTTTCAACTTAGGGTTGCCACTTATAGCTCCCTAGCACATCTAAACATCAGAGTGGATGGGAAGCCATTTATGTGCTTCACTTTATAAAACATAACTCGCCCTTCGCTATCAATTATGTAGTTCGGGTGTGAAAGAGATGGGAAAAGGGCCACACACAGCAGGCACTGAGGTCCTGCATGGAGAGAAAGCTATGGACCATGTGACCACTGTAGATGTGCGCCGCCTCTCTCTCACGGCCTGAGTGGGAGCTTTTCCCCCTGGACTCCGTGTTCCAGTTGCATCAGTGTTTGTCTGCTTTCTCTAAGACATGGGGGCTGAAATGGGGCTGGAACAGAGAAAGCTCCATCTGGATACCCGAAGGGTTTTTCTACATTATTAGCACAGCACTGATGCTCTCTCTGTTGCTCTGTCCACCAGCAGTTTAAAAATATAAATTTATCTTGTGTTTGGTTATGATGCAAAAGGTCTATTTTTAATTAATAAATTCAGATAAACAGTATCGCTGTATGACTTACAATGCATTACATTAATATCACTATTACATATGGTTTGCTGCTTATCGTAGGAAGTGTAAGTAGTAAACTGGATTTTGGAATGATTTTTCATTAATAGACTCAATCATTTATTTTTTTAAAGGTTAGTAAACATATACAGTAATGATGCCACTATTTACATATTTATATAAAATTTTAATTGAACACTGTGTGTCTGCATTGTCCTGTAATACACACTTTACTACATATGGCCAGCACTCAATTATGACCACATCAAAATTCAAAAGGCAACACCTTCAGTCTCAAACAACATTAGGATCACAAAAATCAACAAATATTGCCCGCTTTAAAGAATAATAAAGTACAAGAGGAAAAGCTGTATAGAGTGTAAAAGCTGCAGACATGTTTGCGCTTCTCATTTCTATGTGAAGCGTACACATGTCAAGATTTAAGCTTTAGTCCGGTTTTTATGTTTTCAGTACTATTTGAATTTACTGTGAATTCGTACATTTGCACAGCATTTGAACCCCTCTGATCCTGTACTTTTCCCTTTAATCATGAGCACACTGAAAGGTCACACTAATGATTTTTATACCAGCAAATCATTTTTTTTTTTCACTTTTACTATTAAGCATGACCTAAGATAACACAAGAGGATTAATTAAAAATGTGTGTGTTTTATCGAAAGAATAAAGTATGGATTTATTTCTGAATAAGTTATATTTTTGACACATTTTGACACATCGCTAATTGAAAAAGTAACCATTAAGTCAAATTTATCCTGCATTTTCAGTTAATGAGTGTAACTGCACATGATAAAAGTTTAGTGTTTACATCAGTTTTGAGGAAACTTGTTCTGCAATCAATAGTGCTAATAGCAGGTAATATGTCATACGAAAAGGGTCAGGAAGAGGTTTTCATAACTTAGGCTAAAGGGTATAGACTTACTTGCATATTGCTTACAAACTGAGGGCATAAAATCAGATTTCATTAATTTATCCATCTTCTACCACTTGATGCATATATTCAGCAGGGTCCAGCCTCCACAGCTCACTATTCCATCAGAGCAACACAAAACCATGGACACAAACCTGAAGGCAAGTTAGTCTTACCGGTTTGCCTAATTGGTCATGTTTTTGGATTTTGGAAGGAAGCAGGAGGACCCAGGCAGAACCCATGCTTGCACTGGATGACCATGGAAACTTCATGCAGAAAGGCCCAGGGTTGGAATTTGAACCCTGAACCTTCTTGCTAAGCATCAGTGGTCCAAACTTTGCCGGTGTGGGGCCACATCCAGATTTCAATATCTATTAGTTAAAAGTCCAAACACAGCAGTCATTTTAAAGATCAACTCAGAATAAGATTGAGAATATTTTATTTTCATTATTTTCTTATGATTTATTAAAGTTGATCAAAAAATATAGTTTATAAAATGTGGCATCATATTGATAGTTGTTGGTAAAATTGTTTTGATGGAGATGCAGCTGTAGCTGAAATGACCATCTTTGAACAGAGAACACTACAAACCTTGAAGCAGATGGACTACAGCCGCAGCAGACCGCATCAGGTGCCCCACAGACCAACCAAAATGGATCACGGATTTAAAAAGAAGGCTTTTCAGTGTGAGGAATCTTGATTTGAACTCCAGCATTAAGGGATAACACACCATATCACAAACCGTAAATCATCTCAGTCCAGATTCTCAGTCCACATTACAATGAGCCCACTCTTTTCCGCCCCCTTCCACAGGCAGCAGATTGAAATCTAAGAAAGACCCTATGGAATGCATAAAGCTGGTGATTTGCATCATGGATGTCCATCCAATATATCTGCAAGGCTGTGTGATGCTATCTTTTCAATGTGGGTCAAATCTTGCAGAAATGTTTCCTCCTTATTGTTGGCATGAATTAAAGCGTTTATGAAGGTAAAAAGTGGTGTGACCCCTTACTTAGCAATGTGAACCCTAAAGTGGCCATTCATAATAACAGGCCCTATGTACAATACAATCCCCATAGATTGCCCTTCTGTGGGTGCAAGTTAATGTTTTCCACAACACTTCTTCCTCTCAGTCGTGTTGAAATTATTTCCAGTAGGCGAGTTGATATCAATGAATAGCTTCCTCATGGATTCACCAGGTGGCCGCCTTGTGTGCTCCAGAGCAAGCAGAGGCGGTAAGGTGGGGGTTAATATTTGCAGGCTGCAGGAATGTGTTTGGAGTCAGCAGCAAGAATTCCTCAGTTCTGCATTAGTAGGTCGCACCGCTGCCTCTTAGCTCTCCCGTATCAATCTCCTTTCTCCTTCTGGACAGCTCTCATCTTTATTGCTATGTTCTTTCCCGTCTTATTCTGGATGCACATCTTTTCTTATTTTTCCTCTGCTCTCCCCCTCAACTTTTGATCCTCACCATTTCTCCCTCTCCTCTCCACCCCCTTAGATGTCTCATAGACATTATTGGAGCTGCAGGAGTTGGGGGTTGGGTTAAAAAAAAGAAAAGAAGAAATTGAGAAATCTTCTAGGAGTGAACTAATGTTAGTGCTTAGCCTTCATTTATAAATGATCTGGCAGGTTTCATTATATATGCTTTCTTGATGTTATGAGATTTAATCTTTGAAGTTTATTTTTTGCATTTTTTCACAGTAAAATAGGTTTTAAAAATGCTCAATTGATGTTATGGCAAATAAATAAGCCCAAATCAAAGGGAATTAAATCCCTCTTGCAGAAGTGGTCATTGACCAATTTTCACTATAGATTTATAGCAGAGACCTGATAATTTCATATAAATGAATTCCCATTTATGTTGGTCTCATATGTCATGTTTATTATCCTTAACTATTTAATGCATTAGAACATTTTTTTAATCATTTTTTTTTTCAAGAGGAGCTGCTATAGAACTTGTGAGGATTCATTCATAGGGAAAGGCCACTGCTAACAGCTTTATAGATGAACATACTGTTATATGAGGCAGAAATATGCTCTATATGCTGATTACTTCTCTTCTTACATCTCATTTTCAATTTTAGAATGAGGTCAAAGTTGTTGTATTATCACAAATACATAATGGGTCAGTGAAATATATAAATCCTTCCTTGTTGACATCTCAAAAATTTTTTTTACTGGATATAACTAAAACAGTTGCATCATTCGGCATATAAATGTGCCCTTTCTTTTCCTATCCAAAAGCGTGTTTTTCCCCTCCTGCCAGCGGTTATCTACCCTCACTGGTACTTTTAACATTCTAGGAAAAATACCAAAGCATAGCTTTGCTAGAGTTGATATTAGTAATGTGTTCAGTCTGAACATGGATGTGACGTAGTTTGAGTGTTTGGTTAAAAATTGAATCTAAACGTCACTGATGTTGGCGTCCCATCTTAGAAAATTGAAAGTTTCTCATAGACCCAGATCTAAAAACCCTACATGGCTGCATCAGACAGAATATTAGCGCTACAGTAGCTCTATTGATAAAGTGTTTCATTGTTCTTATCTTATTACTTTGAGGGAATCATTCTGCAGACTGACAAGGGTAAAGCATTTCAGCAACATTTCAGTTAATAACATCACACTGACAGACAAACAAAGTGGTGGTAGTGTGATGGTCTGACACTGTTGCTTCAGGACTCTATGACTTGCTGTTATTTATAGAACATTTTTAATACCAACCTTCTGCTGAATGCCTAAAACCACCTTATAAAAATGTTGGATCTGCCTAGTCATGATGCAGAGTTACAATGAATTGAGATGCCATTATATGGCCGTTCACACGTGTATTAGCTCCAGTGTGAATGAATAGAAAGACCTCTTCAGAATTCCCCCATAACAAAATAAAATCTTTACTCCCAATTATCACAAATGTGTGATGGCAGTTGGTATATCTAGAAGGGGAAGTCAATTTTCATATAGGGCCGCAGTGGTTTGGACAATTTTTTTGCTTGGGTTATTATTAGGGCTTGAAAATTAATAGCATTTACAATAGAATTATAATCTAACAAAATGTGATTTTCAAATCACACAGGGACTCAATTCTGGTCACATTACATTTGGCAAGAGTTAGACATTGACTTTCTCCCTCCATTCCTTTAGGCGGTGGTAATACACAATTTAGAACAAAGAGCTGTCACAAACTGGAAGCCAAAAACATACTGTCATGAAAGCACTTTATGATTTTTTTCTATTAATATTTGATACATTTACACCCATCATTATGTAATCCCATGTAATCCCAGAATTGCTTTGTATCACCTTTATTAAAATGCTCTATTTGATGTTTTCAAGTATTTTTCCAGTTCTTTATTGGTAATATCAAAAGTGTTAAACTTGATGACCATATAATCTTTAACAATTCCGCCAATAGAAAGAGCATATTTACTTTACTTCAAATCTACCATCTTATTTTTCAATTAAGAGGCAAAAATTTCAAAGCTGGATGCGCTTGATGCACTTGAAGCATATTAATTTACCGACAGTGGTTTGAAGTGTCACCACATCTCTTCTGGTAACATATTGATGGCATTCACACGGCTCTCCCTTACACTTTGCAGTGATAGACATGCTCTGCAGTGGTGTTAGAGGTGTCAGTGATGCCTACATCACACATCGCATCCCTTGAGCATGCCAGTTCTCTGGTGCCAGACAGGAGGAGAATGAGGAGTATACCACATTTCTTACATTATTCAATTCAATACAGTTTATTTATATTGCACCAATTCATAATAAATTTCATCTTGCAGTGGGTATTAATGGAGCATGGCCTTAAGCAGTAAAAGGTAAAGGCTGGCTGATTAGTTTGTATCTTTTGTATCTTAGCTTTTTATGCTCCCAGTTTTAATCTTTAAAGACCAGAAAGGTTCTAAATGTTTTATTTTGTCTTTTACTTGAATTTTTCAACATGCTTTTTAATTAAAAATATCAAGGAAATAGAAATCCTTGGTTGATATCTGTAAAACAAAACAACCAATTCCATAACCATTAACATGTCTTCATAGAACCACTGACATTGATTTCAAACAGTATTGAGAGAATCGTCCACACTCTCGTACTCTCATATTAAATTAAATTAAAATCAAAATAGCCACAACATATATTATACTAACATATATATAACAAAACTAACATATATATAACAAAACCACCAGGTCCATCTATTTGAGAATACCACAAGAAGTATAATAAGATGGCAGGAAAATAATCCAGACATTAGGTTAGTTAACCAGCATTCAGTTGGTCGCTTAACTGATATGCTGCCCAAAGCTCCACAGCTGTAGCCTTAAATCTTTGTTAATTTAAAAAGAGTGATTGGTGGCACTCTTTTAATTCATAGCCAAGACTATCCATCTTTTTTGTCTATTTTCAAGCCACCAAATTTGACTTTCTTGTGACAGATATGCCCATTAGCCTTTTTTTTTGCACTGTGCAGTAACGGGTGGTGAAGGGGCAATGCTGTGCTACTCTGTGCTCCTTATGCCAAAGAAAGCTCCTGCATTTTCTCTCATCAAAAGAAACTGAAGGTATAGAACCTCAGTGCACATTCAGAAAGCTTAGTAAAACATTTAGAATCCTTCTCATGGTTCTGAGAATCACTGATTAGCTTCCTATAAAGTGGCATTAGCATGATAAGGCCTTACATCAGCTCCTAAATGCAATGTCAAACAAACTTTAACAAGTCAAGGATGAACGAGTCCATAGTGGAAAGGAAACCTGCTGTCTCCGGCTGTTCTGTGGTCAGTGTGGGTCAACAGGGTCACGTTTGTAAGATGAAAGGCGAGGCTGTGGTTGGCTGCTTCCAAAGGGGGGAAGGAGAGGTCAGGAAGTGGCCCCAGTACAAACACCAGACTCATTGTTCAAGTTCAAGGTAACACTGAAAAGGGTTTTCATTCAATTAGCTCAGCCTGCCAGCCTGTGACGAGTCTGCGTTTTTCTAAAAGGGCTCATAATTAGAGAAAAACATTGCCCTCGGCATCGTCTGACACTGGTGTCATGCTGATATAATTGTAAACTAATTATGCCACTTTTATCTATTTAATTAGGGGTTTTGATGCTGAATTGATGGGGTGGGGTGGTTGGGGGAAGTAGGAGCAGAGAAGTTTCTTTTAAGATCTTAAATTGTGTAATGTAAAATGTGCTCAGATGTGACCTGTGCTCAGGTGCTCCTTCAGACAATGCACAAGGTCACAGCCAGAGGGTCAGATGTCAGCCCACCCCTCCCCTCCATCCCTCTATGTTTTGTCTGCTCATTCGTCAGCTCCTCATTAAGTTCTCACAGGGGAATTTCCTGTTCGCCTCCTTTGCTTCCCCATTCCTTCTCAAAATGGGAGCAGCGTATTAGCTCTTTTTTTTTTTTTTTTTTTACAAAGCATGAATAATTAAATCCTTCACAGTTACTGTGCTGATGATTAGGAACTAACGGCTTAAAGGTTGTAACCACACGCCAGGAATGCAAACTCTACTCAAAGGGGAACAGAAACAGCTGAAAGTGTCGAACCTTTGCAGTTTGAGGCCTACTGTATATTTGACGACTTTGCTCTCTCAATGAAATACAGTACAACACACACACACGAATCTACACCCAGTCAAATAATTCAGCGTCTGACTCAGTCCCTTTAACAGAAAGTCAATAACAAAATCAGAATGATTAATCAGTCCCTCTCTGTCCCCTCCCTCGCTGCTCACCACCTTGCACACTCTCTTCTCCACCCCTCTCGCCCTCTCTCAGGCTCACTATCGATCTGAATGCATTTGCTTCCCATTTATCTGTTAGTATCCCTCCCCCCATCGCGTTGGTGCTGCCACTGCATCGAGCGGCCACAAAGAACCTTTTTACACAGGAGTGTCTTACAAGCGTGCAAACGGCACACACCGATGCAGCAGCGTACGTCAATGCGGCGTGCACGCCCTCCGACAGTCTTGCGTGCTCTGCACTCGGCCGCATTGCACCCAGGGATTTGGCTTGATTATTCTTAGCCACGTTGTAGTGCAAATTAGGAAGGTTTCACTGTGCAGGTGCATTACATGGGTGCATATTTGTGTTTGTATGTAGCGCACACTAGCCTCAGGACAAAGAAGTGCTCTTAAAGGTTTAGCTGTCAGACACCCCCCCCCCCTCTCCTCACCCCGATTTTCACCAGCTCCCCTCTTGCCATTCTGGATGGTGGCACACAGGTTGCCATGACACCAGACTGTTTTGTCTGCCCTTTGACCTCTTTAAGGGGTTCTGTAGTAAATCAGGCATTACATGAGAGGGCCAAATACAAGAGTGGGGTGTGGGAGCGAGGAGGGGGTTCCGCGTTTACTCTGTAAAAATGAGGTCCAAAAGGTTCCTCCATACATCCGCTTTGTACTGACCGAGAAGGTGGGGAGCCTCCAAGAGGCTCACAGCGAAACAAAGACACATGTGCACATGAAGGCTCGGTAGCGCTGCGCAAGGGTAAATGAACTAAGCTGGAGCTCCCAGGAGGTGGGGAGTTATTATGCTCATTGTGCAGTCGGCCAGCTAAAGCTGTTTGGCTGCTTCTTTTGAAGTTATATTTATCAAGCCAGAGCAGGAGGCTTAGCACTTGGAGCTGTGCTGCTTTGTCCGCGCTGCAGAATATGTGTATGTATGTGTTTTGGTGTGTGTGTTCACACAGAAATAGCTCTCAGATTTTGAGGTTTGAACCCTCTTAAAATGAGTATCTAAATAGTTTTGACAGGAGCAAATTTAAGCTGCAATTTTGCCTCCAGTAACGACCTGCTTTGGCACCTTTAAGCAGAGAAACACTGACATGAAGCTGAATGAAAGACTTGGGGTCATGTTGGGTTGATTTGAGTAATATCCAAATTGCATCTATTATTAACAACACTTAAGGAGCAACAAATTGAGCATCAAATGGAGCTAAAAATGAGGGTAATTATAATGTAACCCAAAAGCTGAAATGTCCCTTTTGCTCTATTAATTCTTCTGATTTATGGGTCATGATTTCTATTTTTATGTGCGCTTTGTGTCACTTTCTTAGGGCTTTCTACTAATATGTTGATGATGGCGCCTTGTTCTGTACTCATTATTTACAGAAAATGTTGGCTTTTAAGAGTCCAAAAGGTCAAAAAAGCAGGAATTACTCATTTAAATGCAATTTAAATGAAATAAAAAAATATTTAGAAAGAGGTGACTTTCTACCATGCTCGTAACGTGAGTCACTAAGGTTGTTCTTATGTTAGCTTTGACTCATTGTTTTTGTCAGAATAGCTTTATTACTTATAACATTGATGCCCCCACATCTCTGTGTGATATTTTGTAGCTTGTAAGTTGGACCAAAATGCAGAAACAGAAACTTGGCCTGAGCTTGGTCATAAGGAAGCATAAAAGTCCTAAAAACGGAGAATGAGACACGGAGCACAGACAGGGGGAGGCTTTTTAACGGAGGAATCCGGCAAGATACAATGAAAATCGAGGATCTTAAACCCTGAACCAGGGGTGGAAAATGACAAAAGAACCACATGAGTTAATCGGAGAGATGTGGAACACCTGTGGCATAATCCGAGCAGAGAAGCTGAAGGAAGACTAATTAATGTGAAGGAAACTGAGACACAAAGAGACTATAAACCAAGAAAGATTAACGGTGATCTGAAAGAAATAAATCCAACTGCATAAGGAATAGAACCTGATTTAAATGAGAACCTAAACACAAGGGAATGAACTGGTATGGAAATGTTTTTCTCTAAATAACAAACTCAGAGAAATTCACCAACTGTAGCAAAACCTACGAAAGAGAAATAAACCAGGAAATGATCAGAATAACACAAATGAAAACCCAAACAGCCAAGAGTCGTAACACTTTGCTCTTTCTGTGTTTTTCAGGTGCCGCATCTTCATCTTTATAGTGGGACCTGCTATTCTGAAGGTATTGTCTTTTCCAAGTATTTATGTGCACTTTATCTGTCTTAGATTTCCAGTATTATTAAAAGACACAAACTGACACCCACAGATTGTAATCCATATCAATGACTATAGCTCCCTGTAATTAGGCATCAGTTGATCCTGACAGCATAACCTTCATTAAAAATACTGAATTAAAGCAAAAATAAATAAATGTTTTTATTGATTTTATTTAAGTATGAAAAACAACAATCCTTCCCACTGCTTCCCACATACATTGTGTTTTTCATCATTACTAACTATCTGATATTAGCTTATTAATTTTTCATCCTGCTCATTGGATACCCTGCCTACGTTTAGCCAGTTTACAACAATGCAGTGTACAACTTTTCTTCTACAGTAAAAAAAAAAAAAAAACTTTAGAAATAACAAAGAATGGCAATTTCCACAGCTCCTCCCTGTACTTTCAGGAGCAAAGTTGTCTATCTTGCAACTAAGAGAAAAGTGCTGGATTCTCCTTTCAGCCAGCTGACCAACTGTGTGCAGCAACAGATTGGGGTAGCAGTTTTTGCACGATGATTTCCCCATCCCTTTTTTCCTGCCTTTTATTGAACTTGCAACCGTAAGGACTGTTTGAATGCGTAGCGTTTTCCAGTTAAAATCCCTACATGGCGTCCTTTGTTAGCAGTTAAAGGCTTATTGTGGTGTGCAGACAATGTTCTTTCCCTCTTACATTGATATTTTTAGTCTTCTATAGAAACCAGAAATGTAAAAAAGAAACCACAGCAAGATTAAAATAGATGAGTTCATTCTATTGAGGTATACAGAGGTAACAGTTCCTCTGTCTTCAAGTACGTTTGATGGGATGCTGGACAAAAGGACGGATTTTATTGAGATTTCCAAGGCAGTGTGAACCATAGAGTAACACTTCACAGGTTTTTACCCGCCTCTTGCTGCTCGATGACGTTGGATTAGATGAGTGGCTTTAAAAAGTTTCCCTTACTTCTCTCCCAAATAACCAAATAAACAGCTAATATTATGCTCTCCAAATAAAACAAAAATCCTTCAAGAGGTGGGCATGTTGTCCTGCAAGCTTAGTATGATGCAGTTACTCTTTTCATAGAACAGATTGCACCATTGGTTGCTGGAGCAGAATTATTTTAGAAAGGTATGGCCTTTATTTCCAACTATAAATGTGCCAAAAGTTTATGCTGAAGTCTGATGCTTAAAAGGTAAAACGCTGAAGAAAGGAAGGAAAACTGGTAGGAACACTCATGGCAGGCCAAAATAAAGGAAAATGGTGTAAACTATTTGAGATAGGAGTCTAAACACAAAATTTACTCCTGTGATTTCTGACAGTAATGGATATTTCTCATCTTTAGCCCAGAGGCAGGGCACTGCCTCCACTTAGTTAGTCCATTACATATTGCAGCACACGGCCTAACATTCTTTCACAATGAACAATTTTGTCTAAGATCCCAGATAATCTCAAACTGTGCAACCAGTTCACAACACACAACAAATTCTGCACAGCTGATGCTAAGTTTGGTTTAGTTTTCAGCAATTAGATTATAAATAGTTTTTTAATATATTTTTTTCAAATGAAAGCCTTTATATGAAACCAATGTTATCATACGCAGAGAATCTCATAACGGTCATAAGTTCTTCTTTTATTGTTGTTTTCTTTTTCATTTCTGTCAATTCTTTATCATATATTTTTGATTTTTGTTTTAAAACGTCAAAAAAAATGAAAAGTAAAAATATACGTATTGTGCTCAGTATGGATTATTTATCCTTGTCTCTACATATTTGTAGGGAAAAGCAAATGCTGTTTGACTTTGGTAATACATTACGGTGCAATGCACAAAAAAATGAACCATAATAAGTAATTATGCTAAAGCAGTAATCATAGTTTTAGTTTATTCTCAATATTTAGTTTAAATTGATGATCCGGTTAGTGCTGCACTAAAAAGCTTACTTACAAACCAGCACAGGCTGCTAATTTTAGACTATATTTATAATAAATTGCCATATTTCTGAGGGGCTCTGGGCCTTCATTCTAAATACAATGTTTTATCCTTGAATTAATTGACCAGAAATGATTTCATCCAAGTGTTTTGCAACTAACGCAACCATGTAGGTATTAATCATGTAGTAAGCTTCTCTGATGCAGCTTGTGAAATGTTGAAGCAAAGGAGATGAAAATAATTAGTAACCTTTGACAACGTACCAACAGCGGATGCCCTTCCAAGGTTATTTGTTCCCCCCTTATGCACCCAATCCCTACTTTAAACACCCCCAGCCTTTAGTGCCACATCAGGCACATTCTTCCAGCTCGTGTTTGATTGGAATCTTTGAAAGGGCGGCGTTACAAAAGGCCACTCACACACCAATCCTTGCCTGCGTAAACTGACAGCTGTGCCATGGCAACAGTTTGGCGAGTTGCCAGGTTCTCCAAGTTGCCAGGCACGTGGTTCCCATGGCAACATTCATTTTGCCATCTCGTACGGCGAGTTTGGTGTCGACCGAGGCGGATTACCGCAGGACAGAGAATTGCTTTCACCTAGGTGGGGAAAAAAAGGATGCATACATTTTTCAGCAGACCGTGGCTGCACCCTGTAACATTAAAAAACATTGCAACATTGATGTAACCCCCTAGTCAGAGATGTTGCATGTTTTATTCAAATGCAAAGCATAGCAGTGGTTACATATTGATATTTAAATCTGAGAACCGATGCATAAAAATCCAGCCTTGAAAGGACAAGAGTTTTCCATTTTCCCAGAGGTACATGATGTTTAGTTTAAAGTCTACGCCACCCTGATAGAAAATTAGTGCTCTGGTGTTTACCAGAAAATCCCACAGAACAGTACTTTAAAAGTGTCACAGCAGTCTGCGCCTCTGTAACGTTTCAAGGACAGTGATGGAGCATGAGAAGAATTTTGAACTTGCAGTGACGCTGCCCAGTTTAGGAACGGCCTTTTGGATATTTTTCATGCTGCAGTAGTTTTTCATGGTCCATGTAGTTGTGCTTCAAGGCAAAGTGGGAGGAAGATTGAGGGATAGCTGACATTGGCTCAATTACACTGCATTTCTGGATGATTTCTTTTTAAAAATATATTCTACAGATGGGGGGGTTAAATAGCAGGGAATTAAAAACCGGCCAACTGGCCGACCAACCGTTCATATGCCAAGGGGAGGGCGGGGGGGAGGGCATGGTTGAAAGGGTAAGAGGCGGGAAAGGAATGACTGAATGAGTAGAGGGAGGAGGAATGAAGGGGTGAAAGAATGCAGGTTAGAAGAAATGCAGATATGTGTAAAATAATTTAGCCGCAGAGAAACTGAGGGATGATGATGTAAGAAATTCACCTCAACAGTGGCCGCTGCTTCAGCACATTTCATTTACTTTTTCTGCTTCTTGTGAAAAATTAAACATTTTTAAAATGTTCTTCTTTTAGCAGTGTACTAAATAAATCCAGGTTTGATCTGTTTATGTTGCAGTTAACCAGCTTGTCTTAACATAAGGTGGTCCTAATCCCTAAAAAGTGTTATACATAATTTTTTGTTTTTTTTTTCAAAATATACATTCATGGACCTTAAACTGTGTTCGGTCTTTTAAAATTCTATTTGTTGTTGTAGAATATTATGTTTTAAGCTTGGGATCCTGAATTAATCTAAAACGACATTAAATTTAGCTAAACCTTCAAATAGATGCTGACTGGCATCTTTAGTGATTTGATCTATTTTAAAAAATCACGATTAATTCAGCAAAAGCAATAGAAAACCAATTCAGACACAGTTGAAACATTACAGCCTGTGAAAAACTATTTGAGACATCAAAGCGTCAAGCTAACAATGCTTTTTTAGAATTTCATTGTATTTTTCTTCCTTTCTCTACTTTTAATATTTACTTTGTTGGATCTAAGATTTTTTTAAGTGTAGGCTAGCAGAATAATTTCATAGGGATCCAAAGTAAAGCCTTTACAAGTCTATCATATATTTTACTAGAATCTGTTTTTCTGCTGTGAACACTGAATTCTCTCACTGGCATCCAGACAGCATATCATCTTGCCCTAGATATGTCTGAATCAGTGCTGGGAGTAACTTAACACTCCTGGCTTGTAGCTGTTGGAATGTACCAGGCTGCCAGCCGTCCTGCAGAGAGAGAACCGCAGTTATACATTCTGAGAGGAGAGAGGGAGCCAAAAAGGTTTGGGGGTTCTGAAATTCATCATCATTTTGGACACGGATGGGTGCTGGAGGAGGAGAGGGGGGGACTCTTCATCGACCGTGAAGCAGAAGTCACCCAGATTAAGATGTCACAACTGACAGCGGAGCCGATGGTGATGACAGATGGCAGATGGTTTTTAACTCATATGAAAACCTGTCAGTTATTTAGTGGAACTTGAGCTGCAGTGATTTCACAGAACTCAGGATGATTGGGAGGTTTCACCGCAGGAGATTAATGTCAGCTTAATTAGGATCTTTCTGAGTAAAGATATTTGTTTACACCTGAAATAAGAGCGTGAAGACGAGACTTGTCTTTGTCATTTGTCTAATGCTGAGTCTAACAGCACTGAAATAATAGATTGGATAAATATAGAATATTAAGGTAAACTGGAGTTTGTTTAGTTACCAGTAGAGGGCGCCAACTCCTAAGGTTTTAAGGGAATTATTCATACATGGAGAGCCTTTGTAGTGCTCACACTGGTATAAGAAGCTTTTTAGACATAAAAAACAACTTTCAGGGTTCCATCCTTGTGTAAGGAGTTTTGATTATGTAAGTTGTCTCTTTTTGTTTTATTTTGAAAGTACAATATTCAGGAAGGGTTTCCGTTTCTCACTGCAACTTTGGAATTAATGCAGTAATCTAAGCAGGATTATTTCTGCATGTTCATGTTTCTAAATCTGCCAAAAATAATCGAAATGACTAAATTTTCTATTATTGTTTGTTTAACTTTTTTTTAAATGATTTATGTGGTTATAATTAGAAAAAAATATGCTTCCCTAATTAAGTTTATTTTTATTTCATGTGATCCTTTATTTTGATTTTTATTATTCTTATTTTTAGTCTTTTTTTTTTTCCTTTTTATTAACTCTTGTATGATTTTATTTTTCTTCAAAGTGATTCATTTGTTATGTGTAGATTAACTTTTTTTGTTTACTTTGTTGTTTTTTTTAAATCTTTTTTTAGTTTTTCATGACCTACAACCAATTAATTGGGTTTTCAAATAAATAATTTTTTTTTTACCAATGAAAAACAAAATACAGATTAAAGCTATCAAACCCTTTGAGTTAAGAATACTCACCTTCAAAACTTACTCAATTATATAGCAAGCTAGGTGTCAACAGTGTGGTGCTACTAAGGGAAAAGTATGAGGGGACATGAGGTAATTGGTTGTCTGGAGGACGGGAGGCAGACAGGTGCAGAGATGCAGTTCACAGACACCTACGTCCTGCTGATGAAGATCTTGTCTGGAGAGCAGCTCCACAATCTGGGCTCTGCAGCGTGAGGTAGTTGGTTGTATGGTTTCGCATAATAAACAGCACGGAGATAACTGTACAACCTTCTAGCTTTCCCTGCGGAGTCACTCGTTACACAGACCGCAGTGACCCAGCAGAGAGGTAAGTATGTTTTCTTACTCTCCCCTATCCTCACTTTCCTGATGCTTCACATCTGTACTTCTTGGACTCCAACAGCTTTTATCCTCTCCAGGTTTAATAACGAGTCCTTCTAAAGTCTCCTCCCTGTGAGCTTGAATTAGATTATTTGGCTAGTTTCTGTATGTGTGGCAGCTGGATGTATTTGCTGCTGGTGTGCAGTAATCAGTGACTTCTTCTACTGCTGCTGCTGCAAAAAAAAAAAAACAAAAAAAAAACAACAACAAATAAATGAGCATCGTTTTGACATTCAGACATGAGTTAAGTATATTTGTAAATGAGTTAGTCCAGAATGTACCCTGAGGACTTTTATGAAGCAATTAATACAATCATAATGTTTTATCTGCTCTTCTCTCTCTTCATTTGATTGAACCATGGACTTTTATCCATCTTCAGCACCTCTGATCCTCTCAGTGTTCCTTCAGTGTTCCACCTGTGCCTGATTTAAACGTAGGTTCTTGATCTACATGATTCGTCTCCTGATGGAGGCCTCGCTGTATAATCAGAACCAGGAACTAGTGTCACATTTGAACAAGCCATAATGTGAATAATAATAACGGGTTATAATAATAAAATAATGATGATGATAAAAACAATACTCATAAGGTTAAAAAAGTCGAAGCATTATTGAAATTCTACAGGTTATTTGTAGAAAACCTGGAACATCCCATAAAATATTTTTGTTAAAGTCACAATAGAGATTTTACCTGTGATAAATTAAGGTTTCTTTTTTTTTCTTACTTTCTTTTTAAAGGTTCCTGGCAAACCTTGACCCCAAATACTGATTATTTTTTCTAGGTATGGGGAAAAAATGGGTTTTAATGATGCAGTTGTTTGTGGTCATTATCCAGAGTTTTTGCATTTAGGCAAATTTGTAGTTTTTGTTATAACTTGACTAGTTCACCACATACATAAAAAAGAGCCTCTAATGGTGGTACTCTAATTATTATTAGCGAACATTTTATTGCAGTCTATACATATTTATACAGTAATATTGAGATAATAATGCATTTGAGATATTCATGTAAGCATAGTCCCAGAAATAAAGCAAAAGTTCTTTGTATAGCAGCAGAAAATTACATGCATGTTAACTAATGGAATCATTTTTAAAAAGCAAGAACTCAGAGTGTTCTTAATTAAACAAAAAAAAACAAAAACAAATTTGCATTAAATATTTATGAAAACTGCAACAAAAAGTAAACATATTTAGTAGAAGAAAACAAAATATTGAAGAAAAGTCTAGAAAGTTGATCTTATGTGTTGTGGAACAGATGATGTTGTTTGGCTTCATTTTCTTCCTCCTGGCAAACAACCAGTTAAGTGAATGTCAAAGGTGAGCAGCCATTAAACTGATCAAATGAATCAGGTCTGTTGATGAGAAGTGCTACTATTACTAAACTTATAAGTTAGCTTTATTAAGAATATTTACTTATACTTATATTTATAATACTTCTGTAAAATAGGCTATGATCACTCAGTATACATCTTTAATGCAGTATATTCTCATTTCATCAAAAAAGATAAATGATGTTCTATGTGATTAATAGCACCACACATCCTATCAGGGAACTAATAATTAAAATAATAATTTAAAAACTGAATTTTTTGACTATGTCTTACAGATTTCTTTAAACCTCTAAGCCTACAACACTTTTCAATATTTCAATTTTGCTTACAGAATTTAATAATCAACATATTTTTATCTAGTCTTCCTACACTGTGCAGTGTCTCATTGTATATACTTGCAGTAAATGTGACGCCCCACTGTCTATAAGAGAAAACAGTTGTTATAAAATAGCATTAATAACTATTCACAAAGTTAACTTAATATTTATACAGAAAATTATTACAGACTTAGACCATTTAATATACAAGCCCAGATGTTTTGGAGATGTTTTGTGGTGTAATTTAGCTCATTGTGTTCGACCATGATGCCTGTTATTAAATTAGTAGGGAAAACAGCAACCTTGACAGCCTTAAAACATCACCCAAATTGTTAATAAGATGGCAGCCCCATGCTGTGCAGGCATTTGCAGCAGAAGGGACCAGTAAACCGCAAAAGTGAATAAAAAAAGAAGTGCATATACCATAAAGATAAAGCTTCGGCACAAATAGGTCTTTTAGACTAATTATTTGTCCTAAAAAGTGAAAAAAGGCTGAGCTTGATTTAATGACAGACAACAAGACAACATTGTGTTGTGTATATATTTTATACTGGCTATGTAGATCTTTATCCTTAATGTGGCTTCCTTGATCATTAACATTTTCCCTTTATGATCAGACTCCCACTGCTCCTAGAAATAGCTAACATTTCATCTTAATGAACCACCATCGATCCCAAAACTTTCCACAACATGGTGGACTTTAGGTAATAGAAGGGAGATTGGATTTTTGAAATTCTGCTGACCAGTCACAGGTCCAGTCTAGCCAAGACAGAAGGTTTGATTCTGGTAGTTAACAGTATTCTGATTTTGCTTTCCTCTTTTAAACTGGGTGATTCTTCAAACTTCTCTAATGCTTAAACATCAGAGAAGTGTGGCTTATTTAACGCAGACTTGTCATTTGCTCAAAAAGCTATAATTTTTTTTTATTTAAGTGAAAGCATTAATAGGCCATTAACTGGAGGTTGATATCAGAGAAATAATTGATTAGAAATATGATGACACACAATGTACTTAAACTAATAACCATAGATTTTATGACTCACAGCTGGCAAATATAGCTTAAAATTATAAGTCATAAATCATATGTGAATGATTTGGAGGTCTTTCTGATATCAGTACTTTGCTAAACACTACAGCAACTGTTAGAGAAGCTCTGTTTTCTCTACATTAAACATGCTACTTCTACTTTAATGTCATCATTTACACACTATTGCTCTATTTTCTTTTTACTACTTCACCACCTCATCTCAGCATGTCAGGCTGGTGCCTCGAACAGCAGCCATCTGCAGTGCATTACAGCTAGTTCTCCTCCCTGCCTGGAAGGGTGAAAAAAAGAGGGCATATATCTAAAATCTGCTGAGTCTGCACCGCTAGTTGTGGCGTTCTTTATTACCAGCACACAAGGCTATTCTCCTGCCAGAACAGACAGCTAAACATCAGGGAAGTGAAAAGGTCTCAGGGAAGAAAGCTTTATTGTTTTCTACTCGCTTCTTTGATGTGCTCGGCTTGTTTTGTTTTACAGATTGTGCATACTGCGTATATATGTGAGCAGATATCATGCAATCATCCTTTGAGAAGGATAAAAAAATGCCATTTAATAAAAAACGCCACCGTGTTTCTTCTAGGCGTCTGCTCACACAGACCTAGCAAACGGCAGTTCTTGCTATAGCAATTGACAGAAACAGGTGTGATGATGAGCAGCAGAGTAACAATATTAAGCACTGTGCAGAACCTCCTGGGATGCAACAGCGAACTGGAGCATCCCAGTCCTGAGACAGATGAGGCAGACACCCTCCCAGACTGGTGATGTCATCCCCGTGGAGAACCTCCAGTGCTTTGTCTCTCAGCAGTACTGCAGAGTACAGCCACAGGCACACACACACTCACTCACACACCTGTCTGTGACATTCGGCTTTTGTCACTCAGGTTCGAAGGCTGCTTGAGCCAAAGAGTACTGCTTTTTTCCCTCAGCCTTGCAGCAAAATGGCGCCCCAGATATCACGCATCTTGGAGAGAGGTGCTCCATTGTGACCAGGAGGACCAGTAACAACTGCACACTCCAGTCTGCAAACAACACAAATCACATATATGTGCTGTAAACATGCAGGAGTTTGTCTTGTGGCAACAAAGCAGGAGCAAACAAAAGGATATGTGCATCAGGAGCTCATGCAGAGGAGAACACTCAAAGCACACCAGCAGATACTGTAAACACATTCAGGTTGTTATTTCCTATGCAAATTGGAGTGCCATGGTTTTACAGTATGACTGTAGAGATGAAGATGCTCCTCAAAGGCTTTTGTTGCATCAGTGTGTTGAAAAAGACAACTGTTCATAGCAGGATCAAAGCATAAAATGCTGCCTAGGTAAAAAAAAATGCTAGGATACAGACAGTGGATGTATTATGATTATTCGGTAGGTATAGCATTATCAAGCTTTTCCATAATCCAACAGAACCCCTGACAGATTTCTGTGGTAAACAGAGCTTTGCAAAGGCATTTTTATCCCATGGGTTTATCCACATTTTGTCACAACCAAGAACTTTATTTTAATGTGCCTGACCATAAATAGCTGATAATTGGGAAAGTAAATGAAATAATCCATGGTTTTATGATATTTTTTGTTGTTTAGACACCTAATGTGAATATGTGTCTTTGCAGTTGATGCCTTGACTGAGCACTTTGTTGAACCAGAAATGTTGCAGTGATGTTGCAGTTTTTTGAGGTATGTCTGTATTTCTTTTCACAAAAACAGTACGATTCTTGCTCTGTGTTCTACATATTCTCACCACAAGTTTTCAGTTGGACTTAAGTTTGGGCTTTGACGTACCCATTCTAGCAGACAAACAGGCTTTTATTATCATAATTTAGGTGCAGCTCTGACTCAGTTTCCTTGGAAGTGACCAATCTAATGTATTCCGCTTCTGTCTCCTTGAAACTTGAGCAGATTGCCGCTCACACTGAGCCTGGCTCTGCTGGAGGTTTCTCCCTGTTAAAAAGAGTTTTTTCTCTCTACTGTCGCTACAAACATGCTTGGTGTGAGGGATTGCCTTCAAGTCAATGAGTCGATGCAATCAGCTGGTTTTCCTTAGATAAAAAACGTAGAACCAATCTGACTGTATGATCTGATTGTCTCTGTGAAGTGCCTTGAGATGTCATCTGTTGTGAATTGGAGCTATATAAATAAACTGAATGGAAACTGAATAGATCTTCCATCAGGATCGCCTTAAGGTCTGTCTATATTCCTACAGTAGCTTCTCATTTCCTTTTTCCAGAAAATTCCCCTGATAGCATGATGCCATCAACCCCTTATGTTAAGGTGGGGATGCTGTGTTTGATGTTAACTTTCTTCCACACAGTCTTTTACATATTTGATAAAAAGTTCCGTGTTTGTCTTTTACCAGAGAACCTTTGTCCAAATAGTTGCTGTTACCTGTAGAGGAGTTGCAGCAAACTTTAAACAGGAGATCTAATGGCTTTCTATTAACGATAGCTAGGGCCACATGAGCTTTAGATTTCTACAGTTTACCCACAGTGAACATCACGACTTCTCTGATTTGTGCAGTCCATGTGTTCAGGTGTTCAGACAAGCTCTGGTAGATCTGCAGTTGTTCTGTACTATTTCCAAAGCTTTTTATTTTGTTAGCTAACCCTTTAAACTTCTCCACCATTTCATCCTGCTGCGCTCTTTGATCTTGATGCTGTTTGTTCACTTATGTCTGTTCATTATACTATTGTGCAGCTTATGTTGGTCTATCCCATTTTAAACCCAGTGGTCTGATAAAGTTAACGGTTACTACATGACAAGATCATTATCTTTGTTTGAACTTGTCTTAAAGCTCTTAAAGTCTGTCAAAAAATATTTAAGCATATCATCCCCATATATTGTTATAATATATGGGAGTTACATTATTAAGCATGGATAATCTAACTGATTTTATACCCTCCTTAATTGCCTTTGTTAGCTTGAGTGTTAGCAGCTCTCCATCACGTCACAGGTTATACCTTCTCCTGTTTCAAGAAAAAGGCTTCACCAGTTCCTACTATTTTCTTGTATCAGACGACGGCAGTGTGTTCGATCATACAACACGGTCTGAACACTTCAGGGCCGTAATGACGCTTAGCCATCAGCTGTAGTGTTTACGCTCCAGCTCGCTCAACAGACAGCCAATCACTGGCACCAAATTAGATTTCCTTTCATTTCTGAATCCCCCCTTGGGGCTGTATGATTCTGTTATCCAGCAAACACAAGCACGGCTCTCCGTCCTCGCTGATATTGCAGTCATACCGCCTTTGGACATGGGCGCAGATCGAGCAGCAAGTATTGAAACATTAAAAATGCAAACAAAAAAAAAGTGTTGCAACTCCTTTGTAGGTGTGTGCAACACAAAGAAAGGCTGTAAAGTTACAGGGTTGGTTAAAAAGTCACAGGCTTCTGAGCAGAATTTATTGTATTTTGTCTCGCCCCTGATGACAAGCGGCGTGATTAAGACACATTTTCTAATTGGCAAAGCTTCCAGTGATGGGTTTATTTAATGTGTTTGATGTCACTCCAGCTGCAATTTGCGGCGGCGCTGGAGCTGCACCATAAATCCCATAATCAATTTGTTGACGGTGTGATTGGTGTACACATGGAAAGGAGGCAGTAATGTCAGCCTCTCAGGTTCATGAGACTCCCAGGCTTCATATTTTCTCTCAATTCACATCCTATTAGAGATTCTGACCCTCCCCCTCCATCCTCACTCTGTGCTGTAGCTGCTCCTCTCATCCCCCCCATCCTCCCCTCCTCCCCCCTCTTTACACACACATCTCCCCTCTTTCCTACTTGCACACTTGCAAGCGCACACACATGCACTCGCTGCACTCTCTCTTTCCATCTCCCGCACTTTTACAAACACAGCTCACAGACTGGAGCGTATCTGTCTCTGTGTGTGCCTTCTTGGGCGGGGGGCGGTGGGGGTACTTGGGTTGCAGAGACACGAGGGAGGAAAAAAAGAGGGGAAATGAGAGGATGGTGACTAGAGAGTGAAAAAGAGAGAGAGATTTGAAGGCACATGTGTGCTTTCATGAGCACACAACTGAGTGAGCCCCCCCCAGCCCATCCTCTTTCCTTCTTTTAATTTTTCTCCCATTTGCAGGAAAGCACGTTTGGTGACAACAGCCCTGCAGACACAAAAGGTGAAGCGCCACGAAGACATTGTCAGGTAGGTAGAGAGCAGAATAATGGAATCAATACTATTGTCTGCAACCTACCTGCTGCTGGGCTCCCTGTCTGGCCCCGACAGAGACCATCAAGCGGAGAGAGAAAGAGAGAGAGAGAGAGACGAGAAGGGGAGGGAGCTGAGAGGAGAAACAGAATCACTCTGGCTGTGAGAGAAAGGAAAGGAAGAGGCTGACTCTGAGGTGAATACTTGTTTTATTTGCTTTCTCATTAAGGAAGATAATGCAGATAATTGGAACTTTTTTTATCTGCAACTTTTTTTCTCACTGCTAATGCATGTAAAGCCACTGACAGTAATCTAACAAGTAATTTGATTAAATATGCATGAAATTACTAAATTCTGTAAGTCTATGCATGTAGCAATTGTTTGCAATTCACTTGTTGTCAGTAATTATAGTGTCCAAGCTGCATTTGGTCTGTTTAAAGCTAACTTTGCACCTTTTCTTCCAAAAGAAATGACTGCGTAATATAATAGAATAGATTTGATGTTTCAGTATTGGCAGATGTTACGGTTCGATGTGTATTCTGTTCATTCATCATTGCAGAAACTTTGAGTATCTGCAAGTTGATCTTTGCACTTTCAATTTTTTTATTTTTTATTGTTTCATAAAATTTATTGTAAATATTTTAAAAAGAAAGTAAATGCACCATCAGGGCAGTTGTGACAAATGCCTTGTATCCCCTGTGGTGTGCTCCATGCAGCTGCTGTGCTGCACACATGCAACATTAACAAAGGAAGCCCTTCAAAATCCCACCTATGCATTCCCAAATCTTGGCCTGCAAGCTTATGAACTACAGCTGTTTCATAAAGCATGGAAGTCATGTTCAGTAGTTTGATTTGATGTAGAATATGATGTAGAATATATAAACTGTTACAGTTAACTTCTCCTCATGTGTTGTGTAAAGTGAAAAATAAATAAAATAAAATAAAATAAAACATGGTTACTTGATGGATTTAGCATGTAAAGTAATGGTTTCGCTCATAACCCCCCCACCCCCCAACGCCTTTGAACATATGCAGTCTTCAGCAGTCTGTCCATGTGCTTCCGTCTGTCTGCCAGTGGGTGGCATCATCTTCAAATGTTTCTACGCCATCCGTTATTTCTTTCATCAATGGAAACTAATGCAATGGTTTTACTACACCATAAGAAATCACTGAGATATTCCCTTTTTTGTTATTTGTTTTCCAAATAAAAAGTCCCAAACTTTTTAATTCAGTTAATGGTTTAGCAGCTGCAATTTGAAGCATCATGAAAAATGCAACATGCAGTGCCCTTCTATAGCTTTTATTAAAACAAATATATTTTCAATGTATATCTTTATAAAAACACTTGACATGTTTCCGCAGATATTATATAGTAGGTGACAAGTGTAAAGGTTCATTAAAGTTTAAAATGAGGCTAGTTTTGCATCTTTGAAAAATGTACTTTTTAGTTGTGATTGATTATATCAGATTGTATCTTTGCCTGTTCTTTATTTGATGTCTTTTACATTTAAGCAACTTCCTGGACTAAGAAAACCTATTAAACTGTGAATTAGCTTAATAAATCATGCTCCAGATGTTCATTATATTTACCAACATTTTAAAGATAATGTTTCTATTCGATTAATGCCTTTGTTGTGAATTTAATTGATTCATTAAAGAGATTGTCACCCTGCTTTGAAAAATGGTGTTCACGTCTGATTTGCTGCAATGCAAAACAAATGATTAGTGTGGAAGGGTTAATGTTGGTGTTCATGCAGCAGCTTTAATTGGACCATTTCGGGTTAATTTCTGATCCGCAGCGAAGCAGGAGACCAGGCCGGTGCCGCAGCAGAATCCAAATGTCAGATGAGGTCATGTCTTTGTCTCAGTGCTGCGGCTCTGCGGGTATTTCCATTAAGATCTTTGATTTTGTCTCTGTTTTTTCTTTTTTTCCCCCACACTAAGCAGCTGTATTTTAAAACCTCTTGGGGTTTTTTTTTTAAATTCATTTTACAGTATGCCCCTCTGTCCCTGAGACCCTTAACCTGTGAGGTTAAAGCAGGTCACAGGTGAGGTCCTCGGGAACAGGGCTGCATTCAGTTTCAGCGTTTTGCAAAATGTAGAAATATTTAACACTTAAATCATATTTCCTCTCCTCCATGAAAAGTCATCTGTTTTAGCCAAAAGGAAGGATCAAACAGTGCAGTATCACCGCGGGTCCAATCAGCAGATTGTTTCGAAGTTTATCATGCTACTATCAAGAGTCTTTCGACTGTGCAAGATGAGGAAGACTACATTTTCTGCAGCCTCAGACGCTCACAGGGGGCCAACCTATTGGCTGCCTTTGTGTTATTGCCTCTGATTGGGGGCCAATGGGAAGACAGCCGAGGGTTGTGACCCCGTCCATATATTTCAACTTTGGAGATGAAGCTCAAGTTTTCTTCAGTCTTAAGAATTGTTACATTTTTTTCTATGCCAATAAATCTCAAATAAAGTTGTTGTTTTTTTTGCGTACATGTGTGCCTATGAATTATTTAAACATCTCCCTTTAAAAAAGAGCTTTAAAATTGTCAACATGTAAATGATATGAAATGGATCACTGCCCACTTCTGTAGTCTAAATGCATCATCAAATTTAATCTACAATAGATCTCCAAAGTGTACAAAAATCACGATAAAATAGTAAGTATATATTAAGTTAAAAAACTTTGATAAATATTCTGATGTAAAATAACATTTTGTTGAAGCACGTTTTGATTTCATTTCTACTTTTAGCCTTCTTTGGGAGCAGAGCAGTGTTCCACTTCTCCAATATTTCTCCACAATCTAGCTTTAAAGTTCTCCACTTTTATCCGAGCTAAAGACCTTTACAGTTGAACTCTATCAAAGGGATTTTTTACTGTCACTAATATATTTTTTCTATTGACTATCCTATTTTTAATCCAAAGGGTTGGGGTCAGAACTCATGATTTAAGAAAGTTTGAATAGAAGAAACTCAAGTCAGATTCTGCCATATTCTGCCACCACTATATTTCATTGTAGCTGTGTTCTCCTGGCAAAGCTCGATGTGTGTTTTTTGTCAAATTTGGACCTTTTAAATCTTTTCTTCAGAAAATATCTTTTTATTTCATAGTTTTCCTTACACTGGAACAGTGGTCTTAAACTCTAGTCCTCAGGGGTTGGTGTACTGTAACTTATGGAGGTGTCCTTCAACACATCCTACTGACATATAGCTCATTAGCAGAGCTCTGTAGAACCAGACTGCATGCTAATGAGACAGTGCAGCCAATTGATTCAAATGTGTAGGGCAAGGATAACACTGAAAGTTGCAGAACATCAACCCAGGAAGATTAAAGTTTGACATAACTGGTGTAGACATATAGAAAACCCACAACTTTACACATCCAGAGGATGTATATTTGCTGTCTTGACTCTGCTATGGGAGGAGCAGTACTGCTTCCATCAAAGAAAAACATTTTCTTATCCAATAAATTCGTTAAAATTAGGAAAATTAGAAAACAATCAACTTTTGTATCGATTGAATGAGAGGAATTAGCTAAATGTCAGATAAACTCACACAAATACACTCCAGTTTATTTGGGGGTTTCCGTGTTCAGCCATCTGACTAACAATCAGACTTTGGCAGTCCTGGAGAACACTCTTGCTTGTTATTGATTGGCCTGTCTGTGCTGAGACAGATGAATGCATTAGTACCCAGCTCACCCCGCCACTGGAAATATATTAAGTTCATGTATTAGGCACCCTGTCTGGTTACCATGGAGATGCACTAGGAGCGAGGTATCGGGGAAAAGGATGGGGGGTGTGGAGGGATAAGGACGCAAGTGGGGGATACAGGCAGCGATGAGGTAGTGGAGTTGATTTGTAGTCCTACTCCCTCTTCGTTTATTTCTGTCTGTCACTCGTCTGATCTGACTACCACCCCCACTATGCTGTTTGTTTCATCACTTTCTTCTCTCTTTAACACCGTCTGAACTTTAACATGAAGAATATGTTATTTTCATCTCTCCCATTAATTTTCTTTATCTTTTGTTCTTCTTTCTCCTCCAGCTGGGCCTGACTGTTCATCTGTCACTTTCCAGAAATCTGGACATAAATTAAAATTCAAATATTTTCTCTGATTTTTCTCGCTGATACCCTTCTCACTTTTTCTTGACACGTACGTGAGCGTTCAACTCCCTTTTTATCTGCCCCTCTCCTCCTCATCTGCGCCACCTCCCTCCTCAGCTCACGCCATCTCTGTGCTCTGCAGTAAAACTGGTGCATTGAGGCAGCAGGAAATGGGGACTAGAGACAATAGAATGGAGAGAAGAACAGAAGGTTCTGTCTGCAAATGTCTGCAACTAGAAAAATTAGAATGCTGTTCTGTTTTGTCACCATGGAACCCAGGTTTGAATAAAAACAAACATTTAGTTACATTTTGAGCTCCTATTGAAAATGTGCAGGACTATTGTGTGGCTGGCAAGTGTTTGTTTGCTGATTTGCCCCTCTTTGAGCTGCTATGACTGCTTCATCGACGTCGAGGACAGTCTTCGGCTTTGCTGGGGTCACGTTCTGACAAACACCAACGTCAGAAACATGGACGAATGCTTCAGGAAGCTGGACCGCATATTTAACACCAACCAGACAGTGATAGAGGCTGGGAGAGTGGGTATGGGACATACTCTCTATATCATTAATTTCCACCAAAGCGATGCTGTGATGTGTGTCCCTGTCCAGGTGAAGGCTTCGACATCAAGCTGAAGGAGATCCTAGAGGCAGAGATTTTGCCCGTAGTGGAGGAGTTTGACCAAAACCTGAATATGGGTAAATAAAACACCTGCTCCAGCAGACAGTAAATGAGTTGAGGTCCAGAAATGGCACATTTCAGAAATTATGCCCTAAAGCATCCAATTCACCTAGATGTTTTGAGCCAAATATCCTCCTCCATCTATCAGACACTGTGTACGAGAGGAGGTTGCAGACAGCAGCAGACAATTTCATTGCAGCTGCCTCCAAACTGCCTAGAGGTGAGACATGGTCTCTTACACGTTTCCTTCATCTTTTCATCTGAAATTCACACCAGATCATCACCACTCCCTCTCTGATCTCTTTAATCTCTCTGTGATAATCTACTTACGTAATTACAGCCTTTAAATAATGTTGAAAGCAGTGCTGCACATGCATTAAGTCAAATTGTAAAATGTTTCGTTCTTTCCACAGTTTCTGGCTGCTTTCCTCCGTGTGGTGAGTGCATCCCTCATTCTTTTGTCTCTTTAATGAACTCAACCTGGTAAATAAAATCCTTCCCCTACTTTAGAGGCATGCTGTGCCTTTTAAAATCATTTATATACCTCGGGCATTTTCACCTTCTGTTGCATGACAGCCGTAAACTTCATGATTTGTTAGTAGTTTTACAACAAAATAGAACAAAGTAGAAGATAATTACATTAAAAAAATAGAGATAATGTGCTGTTTTTAAACAAACAAACAGAATATAACCTTTCTGGTGAGCTCATGATGAACCATGAGCTCACCAGACAAGGTCAAGGATAACATTTTGGAGACGTTTAGAGCAAAGTTGGGCTGTAAAATAGATCCCATCTAATACTCCCTGCATACTAGGGATGGGCGTTTATCGCATCGTTAAACGGTGTTGTAATACATTTCTAGCCATGATTATAATTTAGATTTATGGTCTAAATCATAAATCAGAATTAGTGATGATAGGAAAGGGTGAATTGTGAATTAGATTTTGTCATGTTTTTCCTCTTTAATTTTCTTCTATCTGGGGATTGGCAAAGTCAAAGAATATGGTTAAAGGCCGTTACTGAGGGGTGAGGTAAAATAAATGACACTTCTTTATGTAGCTGGTTGCCTGAAAAAATTGATTAAAATGTTTCAATTTTTTCCAATGTTGGCTTTGGCATGCATCTATAGCTACAGATAAGCAGTAACCAAAGAACGACTTCAAAGAACCGATTAAGAGTGTTTTTATCATCAAGCTTATCGTTATCAGAATATTGCCACTAAATATTGTGATAAGATTAAGACCATATGTTCCAGCTCTACTACATGCTGTTCAATGCATTATCTGAAAATGGAAAGAATGGCACAGCTGCCAGCCTACAGAGACTTAAAGTAGAATCTTCCACCACGGACGACTGCCCACAATCCTTTGCATGACAGGTTGTCTAGGCACAGACCACCTCTTGAAGTTTAACAAGATTAAATTATTTATTCACGTGAACTCTTTCTAACCCAATGCAAAGGTAGAGCTTCAGGTGTCAGTTTTACTTTGGGGTATCTTTTATTTTTTGTATTTCTTCTCTGGAACCCTCTATTCCCAATTTGACAATCATGATCTATGCGTGTGTCATTCAGATTTAGCACATAAGTCCAGAGTTCCTTTCCTACCCTGGAGATTGTTCTTACTGTTGAACCAAGGAAAGGTAAAGGGATAGCAGCTACACTAGGAGCAGGAAGTAGGACACAAAAGATAGTATTCGGGATCAGCTGCTTTTTTAAGCAGGTGTTGGCAGAGCTAGGTGTTGGTCTCCTCAGCCAATCAGCAGATTATTAGTTGTTCCTGCATAGACATAATTCACCACCTTTGATCCAAACAGTTCCCCTCTGACACAGAGGATGGCGGCAGTGATACTCCTAATTGTTAGTATAATAACCATAATCCCAGAAAAAAAATATAGTGATTTATTATTCACATCAACATACTAACATATTGATGATGACATAGATGACAATCACAGAATTTATGCTTTTTTTATTATAGAAAATTGTTATTGTATTATCAGACATGGATAAAAGTAATGTCTTCAAGTTACGTAGGAGTCTTCTATATCATAAGAGAAAAAAAAACATTAAAATCTAACCTGTCTTCAGTGATTTATTCAGTGATTTATTTTGAAAATACAGACATTATGCTTGCTCATTTTCCTGTGAGTACTGTGTGTTTAGTATATGTTGACCCATTGCATTCTTCAGCACACATTGTTCCTTTCCTGGTCACCCTGTGAACATTTCTTTGCTCCACCTCTACACACACCATTTTATTTTCTTTTTCACACATTTTATATTCTTTAGTTTAAATAACTGTCCAATGCAAATCTGATAGTGATCAAGAGGTTCATAAATATTTACAAAAATATATATATATATATTTGATGTTTTCTAGATATGATTAAATTGTTTCACGCTAACTGTGAGCTTTAGACTAGCTGGATTTATCCTAAATAAAGACGTCAAGAGATTTATCTCTTCAGCCTTAATACCTTTTTAATGAAACCTCACTTTAGAAATCTAGAACCATACCTTTAACGCTGGTTTTATGCTCCCATTAGGTTTCCAGAGTGCAGGTGCTGTGTACAACTGCATCACCTGCCAGTACGACTCCTGTGAATTCCCACTCGACTGTCCAGGTGCGCACATCATTTTATAGGCGACCGATTTTGTTACATCACAGCTAAAGAAGATGTGCTAATCCACACTTGACAGGCCTTATATTCCCCTCATAAGTCCTGATCCCCGAAATGCTCCGTGTTTGATCCTTCAAATGCTCTCAGCAAAAAAAAAAAAAAAAAGTCAGGATTTGAAAATGAGACGGTGGAAAGGTTTTATTTCCATACATTATATCTTTTTGCGCAGAGCCCTCAAGGTTCGCTTTAAGTCGATGACTTCTTTATATGGGGTGACAGCTGACTCCCACACACCGTGGTGTTCATATCACCCCTGTACAGCTCAGCCGATGTTTAGCATATCATCACTTTTGCTGCACTCCTCAGAGACTAGGCTTAAGTATTATCATTAAGGAAGGCTCAGACTGCAAGCGCTGCCTTCTCTGAATCTTATCTGTGTGCGTGCGTCTGTCTGTGTGCATGTGGGCGGCTGTATGTTTATTTCAGTTGAAGAAATTGAAGTAATGGAGAACCACAAGGCCCAAATGTGGTGTGATGTGGCATTTGACCTACCAAGTGATATTGAGGTGATCTGGAGGTTTGCAGAAGAGGTATGTTAAAAATATAACAGGCTGTGAAGTTCAATAGATGTGCTTTGGAAAGATTAGCTAAACATCTTTTTTGGGATCATGTACTATAGTCATAAATAATTCATACTATCAGGTTTTTGTCCAAAATAGTATACTAAGGATTCCAAGAGACAGCAACAAAATACCCTAAAACATATATTAATGTGTTAGAACTTTTTTGGATAGGATTTACCTCTTAAAATGTGAAGCAAACTTAAAAGTTACAAAATCCACCAGAAGGGGGGGAAAAAAACTATTCAAAATGTGAAATCAGAAGAAATAAATGCCATATTACTACAAAGGATTACAACAAGTTTAATGTGACTTATTTACAAAACACAATGGTGAGCT
>NW_015151972.1:22236-45161 GCF_000732505.1 Cyprinodon variegatus | reverse complement strand
AAAGACATGGAGACAAGCAGAAGCACAAGTCAACCAAACACTAAAAGTGATAAAAACAATAAACCCTCCAAAAAAAAGAGACAGTGGACAGAAGTTTTTTATTATTCTATTTATATCTTTTGTTGTGCTTATCCTGTGTTCTCCTTACTGAATCACAAATGTGGGGAGAGAGTTTTTATCCATACTGGGCCTGAAACGAATAGTTAATATTAGCCACTCCAAATAAGAAAAACTTCACTTCCATATCTTATTAGATATTAACTTAAAGGTAAAACTGAATTATCTTAACATGGCAAGCTGAAAATGCAATTTGGAAGAAAAGGACTTTTCCCATTTTATTTGTTTAGTCACTTTGAACTTCAGTTCTCTCAGCATTATCCTTTATTTTCCAAAAAGAAATCTGCTGCTGCATCTTTCTTTGCAGAAGCAACTCCTGTTGATAAAGTGGTCAGCATTTTCTTCCTTTGCAGATCAAAACACAGGAAATGGACCAGTTTATAGAGGTGACTGCAGGTGTAGACAGACTTTACTCCATTCCATCAACTAGCCTGCAGCATCAGGGCACCTACCAGTGTGAGATTTACTCAGGCAGTCGCTCTATTGTCAGGATCTACTTCTACATTACAGGTAACCACCTCACCATAGCTGCCACTTTTCAAGAAACAGAATAGAAACTTATGACGCTTGTGTTAAACTTAGACGTTTATGTTAACTGTGGCAGGGGACAGTTTGGTAAAACAATATAGACTCAGTCCCAATACCTTTATCATGTAAAATTTGAAAAAAGCTTGAAATAAAAAAATAAAAAAAACTTAAAATTGAATAAGGTTTCCTGAAGTTTGAAATCTTTTCTTAAAATTCCCTCAAAGTCTAAATGATCAATAGTGTCTCAGGTTTTCTGACCATGTTTAAAATTCCATCTTGGACTTTAGGCAGCAGTCTCTGCTTATAGTTGATCATCCGTGATTTCAATTATACTTAACTAGCACATTTTTCCTTCAGTTCTTACGTTTTATTTAAATCAGAATTTACCAAATAAACAAGAACACATTATGTATATGTAATAATCTTCTATCTAATGTGTTAATATAATTTTTTTTTTTTTTGCTAAGTTGACTATTGTGTAACAATTAAACATCCTTTATTCTGAAGCGTTTTCTATGTATGGACGTTTTTTTTTATAAACTAGGAAACAGTTTTCTAAAAACAATTAGGTATGAAAAATAATTTAACAATATTTAGAAACATGTTTTATGAAAAGTCTGAAGGCACAAACATCAGAAGCATGGGGGGGCGTTTAGACTCAAGACTTTTGACTAATTTTGTACATGAATATATAAAACATGTTACCTACAACTTTTGAAAAAGAAATGATGATCAGCTCTGCAAAAGTAAACAGATATTTAGTTATTGGACGTTTTACCTGAACATTATCAATGATATCAAAGGGTGTTATTGGGTGACACAAAGTGTAGTAAACTGGAAGAAAAACCAAACATAGGTTTTCTTTTTCTTTACCTGTAAAGTATTTTGGTGTATCTTTCTAAAAGCTTTGCAGAACAAGTAACTGAAAAAACTCAACACCAGAAAGAATGCATGTGAACTACAATGTTCAATTCTTCTCATAGATTTTGCATTGGATTTCCATTGTGGCTCTAGGTCTATTTTGGGGTTGTTGTTGTTTTAGCTTGCTTCAACTGATTTGCAGCCTCTAAAAAGTTTTCTTCTAGAAATGTCTTCCATCTATCTACTTCTCAGTGCTGCAAAGCTTGTCTTTCCCTGCCTGCATATAAATACATTCCAACAGCGCAATGCTATTTTCTCTTAAATATGCAGAGATGGACACTGACCTTTGTGACTGTAATGTGACAAAATGTGGGAATATTTTGGGTGTATGAATACTTTTGCTGTAACAGCTGCTATAACATCAATTTGCTACTCTAACACTCCTGTCAGTGTTTTTTACTGTATCATTTTCTTCTCTCTGTGTCTTTAAGTGACCCCCCAGCTTGTGGCAGGCCACACAGAGCTGCAGGAGATATTTGACCTGTCTCTGCTCCCAGGAGGGCAGTTACTCTCTGCGCCTGGTGCTGCTCCGCGCTCCTTTCTCCCCCTCCTCCTCGTTCTTCTCACCACCTGTTTAACCACTTCACTGCTGCTGCTGTTCCTCACCCTGGGGTGAATAAAGATTTTTTATTTTCACACAATATAGCTTTTTTTGTAATGTTTTATAACCAGAGCATTTTTTTCCTTGTATTTTATATTGCATTTTTGTCATTGGCTGTTTCAGGGTCCTGTACTGGTCTTCATCAGAGGAAGACCATAATGAGGGAGATGCAGATGACGATGATCACTTTGAACTTGAAATGTCATAGGTATGAAAAGCATAAAGAAATGAATCAACTGTAATAAGAATGAACAAAAATGTCAGGATACTCACTAAATGCATTATGTCTTTCATAAATGTGAACATATATGTTAAACTCTTCTCTCCACTAGAGGTCAGGGTAGACCCTTTTATTCAACAGTTAAACAAATTGACACCAAGCATATGTATATATGACAGCAACTCATGAAGAACCTGTACCTGTTTAGGCAAATAATTTCTTGCATACGGCCCAATGTTCTCATAGAGAGCTTTGAACAAGCAATAAGGATCCAGCGAACACTGTTAGGTGGGTTTAAACCTGATCTGTCTGACAGGTTTCAATATATTTTGTCATTAATATACTCCACGGTCAGTGGTGGAGTACCACCTGGCTCAGTGCTTCTGTAAGTATGTGTATCATGTTTTTTTTTTATTTGTACCATTTTGTTATTCTTAAAAGGTTTAACACATTTTAGCTTTAATACATTAAAGAGAGCTTGGCAAGTTCCATGCTACAAAATCCCTAATATACCTCTCATTCACTTACAGGTTTTGACTGGAAGAAAAGAAAAGGCCCAGATTTGTGTTGGAGCCATTAAAGAACTCTTCTTCTTCGTTTTTTTTTTTTTTTTTTTTTCTTAACTTTGGTTTTCTGGATCCTGCCTTTTTCCAGACAAGTTTTTTTTATTTATTTTTTTACATTTCTCTCCTGATGAAAGAAACTTAGTTAAATATATAATTTCTCCAAAAGGTAGATTTACATATTTGGATCTCTAAAACATGAAGCGTATGCTGAACTGACAGAAGAATTCATGTCAGTGTGTAATACAGTTGACAAATCAAAGTGTATGATGGTTCAGCATCATAGCTGTTTTAGCCAATCTCATAATGTCTATTGACTGACTGGACAGAGCAATGTAAGCCTTCTTCTTCCATCTTAGCTATTAACATTACTTTTATTGACTGCTTTCATTTAGGCTTGATATCTATTAAGTCCTATACTTATGGAGAAGAAAGAAATTGATTCATGGGCTCAACCGTTTGAGTTAAACATTGCTTGAACAAATTCACTATCCTTTATATGCTCCACATCAGGAATAAGGAGTGTCCGAATAATAATCGTAATGATCAGAACAGATGGACCCACAAAACAAACCAAACAACCAGTTTGAAGTTTCACAGTTTTTTGAAACGAAACTGCTGCACGTAGTGTCAGCGACTATGGCAGGAACCTCTGGAAATGGAGACAGAAAGTTTGTGACCAGGTTAGCTTTACGGTGTGCATCAATCACAAACGTAATGGTCACTAACAGAGCAGAGGGTCAGAACCGTGAAGACAATAGTAGGCTGGAAGAACAGGAGGACAAACCAGAATCCGTATTATAGGTTGAAGTCCATGGTCAGAGTCAGGAGATCAGAGGTCCAATGAAGCACCAGAGGGAAATCCAGGACGAGGTTGAGAAACAGCCCCAGGTTAGGCAACGGGCAGGCAGACAAACTGATCAGGGTCAAGAAGAATAAGCAGGCAGTCAGGTCAGACAGGGATCAGGTCAGGCAAACAGGCAGGAAGTCAGGAATCAGAATACTGGAATAGATCTCACCAATGGCTCGAAATAATCTGGCACTGATGTTTGGTCTGAAGGCTGGTTTAGAGGGTTTTTTCTTTATATCAGGGTACCCAATTAGGCTGGTCAGTTATGGTTGGACAAATGATGGAGCTAAATAAAGAACAGTTCTGGAAAAAAAGCATTTCAGGATGCAAGCGACATGAGACTGTGAGGTTCATCTTCTTAATGTTTGGTTGTGAATGTGTTTTGCCATGCAAAGATATCTCTGTTTAGTTTCCTGAATAATCCACATTTTCTATTTTATTTCTAGGCATAAGAAATATGAAAGAAATTAGCTTGAATAACCATTGCAAACTCAACTTCCCACAGCAAATTTATTTATTGTAACCCATAATATGTGATCACATTTGTAATGCAATATGTGATATAGAGTTCTTATCAGAAAAAGATTAAGTGGAGGATAAAATGCATAAAAAACAAGAAACTGTGCATTAAATTATTAATTTTAGAGGACTTGATACCCAGTCAGGATAGGAGGCAACCATTTTACCCAGAACAGAGGATGACCTGAATTACTTTCTTAAAACCTGGATGAAGTTTTATTTGAAAATGTTCTGATTTAAACTTAATTATTTTAGATCTTTCCATAGAATGAGATTGAGATTTTGTGCAGAATTTATGACAGTTCCCTTATAACCACCAGAGGGCAGACAAATACAGCCAGATTTCCACCTCAATGGGCAGATACTTTAGAACATCAGCATCAATCTGGACTTTTCCTTGAACTTTGTTTTTTGGTTACATAGAAGTTGTGAACCTCAAATGATTTGGTTGCTAAAGGCAACACCATAAAAAAAAACAAATCTCTAAAGGAGAACCAATTGCATAACCAGTTATTTCGTCAATGAAATGTGACAAGGCAGAAATCTAGACCATAGGCCATAAATACAAATAACTGTATTTTCAACTCTTCAATTTCTCAAACAGATTAAGTAAGGAGGAGCTGCAACAAAATGCCAAAAGTCAAATGGCCATAAAGAATCTGTCCAGTAAAAGCTTAGTTTGTTTTTAAAAAACAGTAATTCTAAAAACATTGCAGATGCATGATCCGATTCTGAGACGCTAGACATTCCGGCTTTATTGGATCTTCAATTTAAAGTTAAGAATGTTTCAAGTTCTATTTCAATTTTAATGCTATTTGCAATAATGCTGTAAATTTCACAGTTCTAGAGTATTCAGCTGCTTAACCAGGATTCCTGTTCAGTTCGATCTATATTATCCTGTCTGAATTGTTTTATTTAAAACAAAACAATTCATAGTTTGTTCTTTTTTTAATGTTTTATGTAAGAACAAAGTGAACAAAAGAGGAAAAGGAACCTCTTTTATGTGTATATAATTTTTTTATTTGAGAATATAGGTTTTGAAGTTTATTTTGGATGATTTAACTCAAAAACCTAATGTTGCTTTTGTACTTTATGTACAGTGTGAACCTGTAAATTTTTCACTTAAGTCAATTAATTCAATAGGTACTTTTACTTTTAACAAAATCTTTTTTACACAGATATCTGTACTTTTCTGTGTACTTTTGATACCTCTGGTCCCAAGACTTTATCAGGTATCAATGGGTAACCAGGTCTGCCTGAAGAGGAACAAATATTAAGGCAGAAAACAGTTTTTCTTCTGTCATTTTGCCAGTTTCTGCATAAAACAACTAAGAAGATTTATGGCTTTAACTGATTTCAAGGTTTGAATGTCTTATGCAGTACGCCCTTTACACTTTCTCTCTTCAGACAAAAGAGTTCCTAACTCTAAAGAACTTCAGGTGACTATTTTTATTTAGTATGATTTTGGTCAACATCCTTGATCTATAGTGGAGTCCTAGACAAACTGGAGAACAGCAGCTTTAGGATTTGCGTGATAAAAAGGTCAGGCCTCTCTTGAGCTATGATGCCAATAAGGTGGATCATGGGCGAGGTTAGAATTGATATTTGTAGAAAATGTTATATAACCTTGAGATCTGCACAAATTATATTCTTATGGGGACAAAAGCTTCACAATTACACTACTTTAAAAAGTAAATGTAAATATTTGAGGCTGATTCATTGTCAGCTTGTAGGAACAACTACGTGAGAAATCAAATGTCATGACTGAATTAGTCACTCACCATTATTCAACATAATTAAAAGAATAAATCAACACCAAGGAACAGTTTAAAAGGGTAACACAGTAACACATAATCTGCTTAGTCATGTTTAGCTTGTTGGGTTTATTTTTGAATGCATTTATTCTGAACATCCATCCATCTTGTAGATTTATCCCTGATCCTGCGTCCACAAAGTGGCACCAACCCATGACACTTCCACCTCTTTGCTTAACAGCTGTGAAGTAATTGTTGAAATACCATGTTTGAGCAATTTCAAACATATAATCTATTCTGGTGCACATAGTCTTGTGCTTCATCTATGCATAGATTATCATTACTGAAATTGGTTGATTTGGGTGTATGTGTATGGGGGGGTTGGGGGTTATACAGAGTCTTGTTTTTGTTTATTTCTAGAAGGAAATAATTATTCAGGGTGAACTTGACTGAATAGATTTTATTTGAATATCCTTGAGCTATGTTAGGCTAGTGGAATTTAAACTGCTATATTATCTCTTCACATCCAACCCAAGACTCATAAGCACTACAATATATTTTTTATGTGTCAGACAGTTCCTCCAACCACAGACTAACAAGGTCCGAATCTTGTTCCCTCTAGTGCGACATCCTGACAGTGAGATGGAAAACATGGGGGGAGGGTCTGCAGTTATTTCTCACAAAAGACAAGGAGAGAAAACAATTAAATAAAGGGTAAGCAGGCATGCAGAATAACATCGATTTCTAAAAATCCATACGTCCAGACCTGTTAGAAAAACAGCATTGTAAAACCTTATGACTTTTACTCCTCAAGTATGCAACCACTGCGCTTTATCATTTAGTCCTGCTTTAACAAACACAATAGTGGGAGGAAGTAATGACGAAATAAATCCCAGGAACATTTTGTTTAACTTATTCAAAGTCTCCAAAATCAGAACATTGTGTTTGAAATTGCTCTTTAAGTGAGGCACACCGTGGCAAAAGTCATAGTATTGATAAGGCTGCAGCAGCAGTAATGTGCAGTTACAGGCTGTTGCAGAACCACTTGTTCTAATACCTGCAGTAATACACAGTGGAGCTGAAAACAGTGTTTTCAGTGCATGGAGGAGATGTCGGACATCACTACCACGGATCAACCTTCTGGATTTTGCATTGCAATATTGATTTTTGGGAAAAGAAATATATCTGAGTAATGTTTGTAGAAAAATGTTACATGATAACAGGAGCCAAGTGTTTTTGATAAAAGTGAAAGAAAAGAAAAGACAAAAACAAATCTCTACCAGAAATATCTGTAGTCTAAAATACTGGTCCACAGCTGTTTCATGAAATAAATTCCAGACAATGCATCCTTCACTTTTACACGCATTGTCTCAAGGTAAAAAGAGGAAAAATGCTTTTATCAGTTTTTCATACTGACTATATCATATGGGGATTACAAAAGAAACCTTTGGTTTTAAATTGGCTGAATCTAATGTGTTCTCTTGCCTCCTGTAGTACCACCAACCCCTACATTTGTAAAGGGTAGGGAGTCCTAAATGTATCTGTAGAAAAAAAAATAGCTTTATGCTCATTAAAAACAGATTCTTCAGCAGATTAGTGGTAAATGAAGGGGTATATGTACAGTAGCTTTTAAATAAGCTCAAATAGTTTCTCACATTCTTTTCAGTTCAATTAAATTCATTTCAATTGATTTATTGCCATTGTCATAATAGATATATAGCAATGTGTAAAGTGAAAAAGTAGTGTGAAAACCTGCTCCGGATCCTATAACCACACCGTAAGTGTAAGGAATAATTTTAGTACAACAAAGAATATCAACACAGAAATTGTTATTTGAGTAGCAACCTGTTTCTTTCAGTAATGCAAATTCCAGTTCACACCATTTCTAACAGTGGAATTCATTGGTTGTATTTGATGAGGTAGAGAGAGGAAGGGGGGAACTCTCAAACAGCTTTGAGGGTACAGGCTGTGGACCAGTCTGGTGTTTCAGGATCTTATATTCCTGCACCTCCTACCGAGGGCATAAAGTCAAACATGCGATGACCTGGATGTCACCAATGCTTCACAAATGCTTCTGTGGGCTCTTTCTCTGACAGCATGTGATGTAGATAATGCTGGTCTCTGGAAAAGTGGTCCCAGTCACCTTCCCTGCTCTTTTTACCACCTACTGGAGTGCCTGCTGGTCAACGTTAGTGCTTCTGGAAAACCACATTAAAAATCCATGATTAAAAATCCAGGTCCTGCATGTGTTGATATGCTTTTCATCGTGCTGTTGTTTAAGATCATCCAAAATATCCACCAGCTATTTAAAGCTAGAAACTCTCTTCACCTCCTTGCTGCCAATGGAGAGAAAATAATGGTTTAGTTTGTTCTTGCACAGATCTTAGATAATTTGCAAGGTGAACAATCAAGATCAGGTTATTGTTGTCACACCGAGAATAAAAATGCATTTATTAATTTCTCATGAGGACTACATTCTATGGGGAGATCAAAGGAAACACTAAAGGACAGCTGTTGCTCATTAGTCCTGCATGATGTCTCATTGTTGCTGCAGTGTTGTCAATTAACTTCCATAATGAACAATATGATTTGACCAATAAATGGTGGAGAAGTCATGTTTTAACTGACTGTAGAGCAGTGGGCTAAATACATATCCGTAGTCAGGAGACAAGAGGAGATGCGCCTAACTTTTTACTTAGTTAATCAGTAGCTATGGTTAATCAGAATTAAAAGATAAATAAAATATTTCTGTCTAGTTTTATTTAATTGTCACAATGTCAATTAGATAGGTCTCATGTAAACCAATGTGTTTTGTTTGCGATAATCTTTAGATGTTTTAACAAATATAAAAAGGAAACATGTTGATCCTTCTGTTTAAATTGCAAAGTTGCAAGACAACTTTTTGAACTTTTAAGCCCCTTGTTATGTGTGAGAAAAAAGTGCAAGAGTATAAAAAAAAAGATTTCTTCAATTAAGGCTATCCCACAAAATAACAAATGTAGAAGAATAAATTGAAGTCAGAAGCAATGCTCCTATTTATAACATTATAATATTTAGTTGATTTATTGCATTAATCAACATAAAGTTTATTAATTAAATCAAATGACCTAATAAGTATATACGTAACTCATTTGGTGAAATGAGGGTCAATTAATTACAGCAACAAACTAAGTACAGAGACTAGAAAGTCCTTATAAAAGTATGATTTTCATATTTGATAAATTACAATATTATCATGACATCCAAAGTAATTTCACCAGGTAAATTGATTACTCATAGAGTGAGTTTCATAGCCTTTATTTCTGTTAATTGTTAAGATTTGTGATTAATGACACAACTTTAAAGATTCAATTATCATAAACCAATAGAAAACATTTTTAATACAGAAATATCCTCAATACATGCTGGAACTTTGTTTTCAAAAGTTACCATAATTATTTGTAAAATGTTTTAAAAAATATGAACATACCTTCATATATCTAAAACATTCATTTCCGCCATACACAACATATATAGTATAGTTATTTTTTATATATATACATTATAAAAATCTGAACACATTAAGCATTTATAATAGAATCTTTAGTTGTAAAAAAAAAAATACCCTGAAAATGCTCTCTTTCCTTAACAAGTACAAAATAAAATCTACAGCTGGACTGAGTATTGTTTGCACATCATACATGGGCATATTGAGTCTGATTCATTTAAAAAAGTAGTGCAAACTGGTGCTTATCCTCTTCGTCACATTTTCTGTAAAATATGAGTGCAAACAGAAAGCAATCATATCAGATATAAAACAAGCAGTATACAGCAGCAGACAATAAATTAAAATGGCTATATAGGACCATACCACACAAGTCAAACATCAATGAATTATAATAATAGATTTGAAGGTGACAGGTAGTTTGGCTTGTTGAAAGGCCAAACAGCAACAAAAATCTGGTTTTATATGTTTGATTTAGGACTTGATTTATTTGTTTAACAGGAGCTCAAACTCTGCATTCAGTGGACTGGCGCATTATAGAGCAAACAGAGACATACAAGACGGCCAGACCTGCTTAATAATACAGTCAACTTAGAGAGTCTAAGGAACTTAACTGTAGTACCCTGATAAAAGCTGATGAATGAGCATGTGGAAACTCTTCTGAACAGCCTCAGATTTAATAAGGAGATTCCCTTTTACAGAAAAGGAACAAAACATTTATTTATTTTTTTAAGTGAAAAACTTGCCTTTTTTAATTAATATATTTGTGTTTTTATTCAGTTTATCTACATTTGCTGATGACGTAAAGTCCTTTATCAGAATGTGTATGTTCTCATTACAGTGTGAGGGAGAATGAGTTTTCTCTTGGTGGAAAACACAATGTAAGCAGAGACTAGGACCTGCAGGGCCTTATAAAGCCCTCTGGCAACCCTAAAAATAGTCAGACATGACTCAAGCAGAACGTTGTATGTTTCCATAAACCTGCTATTTGCCAGGGCAACTGATCTTATGACACAACTGACCGGATTTACAGACTGAATGGGTGTGATTTTTTTTTTGGTTTCAGATGTTTTTTTAGTCATGTTGGAAAAATGGTCATTAATTTAATTCTACTTTATTTCTTCTTTTTTATTCTTACTGTTAGTTGAATAATTCCTAACTGGGGCCCGCTGTGTACTTTACTAAAAGCAACAGTTAATGTTGAGGCCTGGCTAAACATCATTAAGGCATTACATCAGCAAAACTCCTCTGAAATATCTCAAACATAACAGAGCAATAAGGCATGCTTTTCTTATCGATTAAGAGGTTTGTTTGTTTGTTTGTTTGTTTTTTTCAGTCCAAACTTGCTAAAGGCTCGGTAGTGTTATGAGACAACACGTCATAAAGCCACAAATGAGATTTGCGCACAACTTCTGACGTTAAGATGCAAAAGTAGTTTGTAAATATTAATACACCTGATTCACATTAAATGCTAAATAAATAGGCTTTTATTGTCTAAAGTTTTTTTCTTTCTTCTTAACTCAACCATACCTTCTGCAAATACAGTATTTTATAATTATCATTCTTCTGTATTTTGCCCCTTTTGATGTGTTTATAGAAAGCTAAAAACATTAGCTATTTAGATGCACTTTGGCATTTTCATACACCAAGATTATTAAATAACTAATTCATAATCAAAATAAAATAATCAGTTAAATAAATAAACCTTTTCTCTTTGAAAGGTTGATCAGTGCTGGTTGTTCAATCATGTCCCATATATGGAGGCCCCACCTCGAAACTGGAAAGGTCTGTTCTGACAGATATGAAAAGATGTTACATAAGAAAAAAATAATACAAATCTTAAACTAAATGCTGTTTTTCAGGTCAATGTACATCACTTGGATCTCATTCTCATGAACTTGCCTATGTAACTTGAGTGTCAGATCCCTCAGTCTTGTGACCCACAGCGCTGTTTTACAGCTGTGTGAGCTTGCTCTAAACAATAGAGCTAGCAAAGATAAAAGTTGTCAACCAAAAAACAGACTTAAATCACGGGAAATTGGAATTTTGCTTGAATTTTCTGAAAGTTTTACATCTATCGAGGAGTCTTTTTTTTTGTTCTGATAATCATAGCTCATAGCTCATACTATAGCAATCTGTAGCAATCACCTAAATAAAGGACACAGCTTTAATTACTAGAATTTTCAGCTTTTTGACACAGAGGACATTTGGTTTGAAGAAGGCTGAAGGAAGCCATCTTTGTTTAAAGAAAACGGCCATCGCTGAGCAGAGAATTAATTTTGCAGTTTCAGCTCACAAGCATCTACAATTCAGTCCTGGAACTCTTTCCAGAGAGGTTTTACAAGAACACTCATCATGATTCAAATGGCCAAACACAAAACCCATACAAGACAAAATAATTCCACTACCGAGGAGGATGGACCTCCATGTTATCTAAAAACATCAATGCTTCAACTGCAGATTGCTCTGGTGTAGGCTGATAGAACTCCTGGTTAATTGTCAAAAGGTTTCAAATAAAGTGAGCAAAAGTCAGGTTAGCGTATATTTAAGGTTTTCGTGACCCAAAAGATTGAGAATTTGAACAAGATTGTTGTTAGAGAACAAAAAAGATACTACACTCAACTAATCCATCATATATTTGTTTCTCTAAAGTACAATTTTGGCAATTATTATGGCAATTAATTTTACAAACACAGCCAACCAGATAGCATTTGTGTTCTGTGCCAATTATTACACATTCAGTGTGGACAGAGACACAACTGGTGTATGTTATTTTTTCTATAAAAGTTCTCAAAAAAAGTGTAATATACCTACATTTCTATATATTTTTAGAATAAAAAGAACATTTGTAAATTTCAAAAAAACGTTAACTTAAGGAGGATGTTCTTTTTCCAGGTGGATCATCAAAATAAGCGGTCCTCGATTGTCAATCATGTTTCCATTAGGCTCTCCTACGTGCTCGTCCCCATTTCCACTTAGCATGGGTGATTCTGACATAGTGGAAATATTGCAGATCTTCTTTTGGAAAGTATGCTTGTATGAGCGATGCAAACAGCAACTTTTAAAAAGTGTGCACAAGGATAAATGGGCTCGTATGAGTTTAATAGACGTTCCCTCATGGGAGTGGATACAGGGTTATGCATGTGTATTTTATATTTTTTTATTTTATTTTTTTTATGTGGAGAGACTTAGACAACTTTTATTGTCATTTTGTATACACAGATTGTATACTTTTCATTTAGTACAGCTTTAATACGACCTCCATAGCTGAGCTGTTGATGAGCAGTAGAGCGTGGTTAGCCCGGTTCTTCTTGAAGTCGACAATGGTCTCCTTCGTCTTCTCCATGTTCAGAGTCAGGCTGTTATATTTGCACCAGTTCACCAGCTGTATCTCTGTAGTCCTGGTCGTTGTCATCTCTGTTCAGGCCCACCACCGTAGTTTCATCTGCGAACTTCACAATGCGATTGGTGGTGAACCAGGGGATGCAGTCTTGTGTCATCACTGTAAACAGCAGGGGGCTGAGGATGCAGCCCTGAGGAGAGCCTGTGCTTAGAGTGATGACATCAGAGGTGTTCTGTCTGACACTGAAAATAGAGGCAAAAATGAAAAAAAAAATCAAAATAAATAAATGAGGAAATTATGCAAATGGTCAAATCTAAAAAAAAAGGAATCGCAGCAGCAAATTTTGCCTCATATTTTGACTTATATCCATAACTAAAATTTGCATATGATCTGGATCATTTGTAAATTTTAATGAATTGTTCCTTAGCATGAGGTGCCCCTTTGGCAACAATTTCCTTAAAATCCTTTCATAAGTTTATAAATAAGGCACTGCATGTGTCTGCAGCCTCTGGTGTTTGGTCTTCTCTCACTTTCTTAATTCACTCTACAATCTGCTTTCTCACTATTTTTATTTATTTTTTTATTATTTCTGTGGTTGCAGTATTTTATTTTGCCTGCTTTTCTTAGTATTTGCGTATTTTGGAATTAGCATCGCACATGTTTTTGTAACTTGTTGTGTAGTATGCACCTGCAGCCACCTGTGGATGATGGTCAAAATGTCTCGCTATGAGAGTCCAAAACATGGAGAGAGAATTTTGTGACAGTACAGTGTCGCCAGTTGCCTTAGGGCAACTAAAGCAAAAAATATATATAAAAAATACTAGTCAATCCCCCGCTGGTGGCTAAAACTTACACAGTGCTCTTTTTTTTTTTCCAAAGCTGAAAATTAAAAATGAATAGGTGTTTCTAAAGAAAATCAAAAATTCCAAAAATAAGCTCTCATTGCCTCTTTTCATGTGGATAACGGTTTAAGTGTTAAGTGTTTCTGCTAGATATCTTGGTCAGCAGTAGGGATTTTGCTCAGGGTGGCATGTATGCTGAAATAAAAAATTCACATAAGAAGAGCACATCATGCTTATTTCCATGTCTAATTATATAAACTCAAAAGTGTTTTATACAAAGAGTAAATATCCTAAGATGTAGCTAATTCATAAGTAACTACCCTTACTTGAGCATATTATTTTGCTACACAACCTACTACTGTTCAGGAGCTAGTGCATGTTGCTGTTTATTATTTCTCAACAGTTGGATAAGTTTCGGTTTGCATCGTCATTTGCAAGCAATTCACAATTTTTGTTGATTAAAGGTGTTTCACACAGCTGGTCCATTCCACGCATACCTGGGTTGGCCAAAGGGAGAATCAGGAGTTTTTTGAAGCACTGGGAAGCACTGGCCTGGGATTGGCCTGCTGGCCTGCTTCTCTCTGTTTTTTTTTTTTTTTTTAGTTAGCAGTGGTGTGCCTGTCAGAGAGAGTGACAGACCAGGCCACTTCGGCGAGTAGCATTTGAGGAGGGATACAGCTAGCAGAGTGTGTAGGAAGTTGTGTGACGTCTGTCTGGTGCTGGCTGCTGTGATGTGTAGCTACCATGCAGTGCAAGTGAGGATAAATAGCAATGAACCCGGTCTATGAACGTATAAGAAGAGGGAAGGCAGTGCAGAGAGGGAGAAAGACAAAAAAGAAAGGTGCTGGAGGAGGAGGACGTGGCAAAATGCAGAAAAGTAACAGATTTATTAAAGCAGTAAAGTTATAGTATATTCTAACCTTAGAAATTAGAGCAGGTCCTTCTGGATCAGTGTTTCCCAAACTTTTTTGACTTCTGTTCCTCTTTGGGCAATTTTTTGTACTTTGAGTTCCCGTCTCAGTAAAAAGTATTGATGATTGTCCAAAAGTGGAACATACAATAACTGAAATAAAGACTATTTTACTTAATCTTTTAATATGTTTTTTTTTTTTATAAAAGTATGCTTTCCTTCTCAAAAAATAAATATGTTGTCTGGAAGTTAGTAAGGAATCAAAATAAATACAAAGTAAAATCCTATTATAAACCTGTGTTTATAAAAATTGAGATTCCCTATAATCACATTTAAACTTGATTAACTGGGAACAAAAATTATAGTCAGACTGACTTAATTTGTTTTATTTGTTTTCATCCAGACACCTGATTGGCTTCGATGAGTGCCAATAGCTCAGTGTAAAAAACAGCTGATACCAGGCTGATCTTGACATCCAGTCTGTTCCTCCGCTTGGTTTTGATGTGTGTTACAGATGAAGGTGAACTCAAACATATAGTAAAAACCAAGTGCGTAGGTTTGATTTGAACTTTGGTAGGGACACTATCAGTCGGTTGTCATTGGTGCTATGCAATATGCATTAGTGTTGTCACGATACTAAACTTTTCAACCCAATACCGATACTAAGTAAAATATTCAATACTCGATATCCTTTTCGATACCACAAGAATAAAAACAAAGACTCTAAAATTCAACAGAAATATTTTCATTACTAAAAAAAATACAAGAAATAAATAAAAAAAANCAATTAGGTCGGTTCAAAATTTTGGTAGGGACATGTCCCTATGGTCCCTATGCAAACCTACTCCCATGGTAAAAACATACTTTTTGGTTGATAAAAGCTTGTTTAATTCAGTCATGACCAGGCCAAGGTGGCCTGGTAACATGACTGACTCCTGGCCTGAAAAACATCTCCCAGTCCAGCCCTGATTCCAGCGATCAGTCAAAGTGAGAAAATTCACACTTTGAGTTTCCATGGTTTGCTTTCCCACAGAGATTTTTATTCAGGACTAAAAAATGTCATGCAGCACTTTTCCAATATTGCTTCATAGGTAAGAAGCAAGAATAAGAAGGTCTGTTTCACTGGCCCTCTGTTGGTACTTTATTGTTCAAATATAGTTATGCATCTACACCTCAAACACATATACTTCAAATGGTTGAAGGTTATTCTAACACAGGTTACTATATCGATATTTTCTGCCCACTTTAATGCTGAACTGATATGGATTTGAAAAAGTCAGTCAAACAGTTATGATACTGTCTTGAGAGGAACATTTTATAGAGTAAAATTGCCGCATTACATATGGCCAATCGCCTGCTTCAATGGTTCTCTATGCCTGAAGTACCATGACAGGACACAGAATAAATTAAAAGCTGGATACTGTCTGCTGAGCAGTTTATTTAGCAGTCAAAAGATACAATTTGGTGCAAATATGATGTATTTCCAACTCTTCAAAACGATAATTTACAATTGTGATTAATTTTGAGATGTAAACATTTTTTAATTGTTTATCTTGATGCCTAACAAGCAGGGGGGGTATTCACTCCCAAAAAGGTTTGTTTACTGGGTGCAAAATAGTTTGTTTGTTCTTTTCTATGTCGCTGCATGGTATATATGGAGGACCAACTCTGCCACATTTAAAAATAAATACATGAATGCTAAATAAATAAATAAGCATAGAACTAATTGCCTCATAACCCTCTAAGACACAGCCCCTCCTCATTTGCATAATGAGGCAGAAATGCCAAGAAATGTAAACACGACAGGCAGAAATAAGTGTTGGAAAAATAAAGAGGGTAAAAAAGTAAAAAGGAAGAATAAAACAGACAAAAATATTATATCATTGACATAAATAAATACTTTAAAAAATAAGTAATAAATAAATAAAGTTGAAGATCATACCAGACAATAAATAAATAAGGTGATTATTACAAAGGCAAATAAATAAAGAGGTAATTTAAAGAAATATATACATTTATGTCTCACTCTATTATTTAATTTCTACCTACATTCATTTGTTTATTGTATTTTGGGGGCAATTAATTATATGCTTATTTATTTATTGAGCATTTATTTATTTATGTATTATTTTTTAAATATGGCAGAGTTGGTCCTCCATAGTACAAACTAGGCCATCTTTATAGGGGTATAACAAAAAAGGTTAGACCATTGGTGTAACAATTTATCATGGAATTACATAAAACACAAAACCCCTTCAAGCACAACAAATGAAATTCTTATCATCTTCTGTATTAGTAGCATGGATTTCTACAGTGTTAATGTTGCTCATTATCCCTTCAAAGGATACATAAAAAGCCCTTTAATGATCATTTTCCAAAAGTCCTGGTGAGCCACTGGTTGCGCTGGCATTCCACAACTCTACGACTATTTCCTCAGTAGAGGCCTCCAATGACTTCATAAAGATTGGGAAAAGCTGTGGCCTCTGAATAAAGCTGGCGTGTTCTGTGTGTTCTGCATAGTTTCCAGTAAATTAGTTCTCCTCCACCAGTATGAGTCTTCGCTCTGCAGTCAACCCACACATAGATTATGGTCTGCAGTACAATGATGGGCTAAAGGCCAGAAAAAACTATGATCACACATACACGTTTTTAATTAGTTTCCTATAACCTGAATCAGTGCCTAGAAACATTTTTTCAGCTCCTCCATCTCAGATTTATATTTTAATTTATTAATGTATTTATATACGATGCTGGGAAAATAGGAGATGAATAAAAAGCAGAGAAAGTGTTTTATGTGGAAAGAACTGAAAAAGACAGGCAGAGCCACACCAAGGACAATTCTTTTATTATATTGTAATAGGAGAGTTAAGTCTCTTAATCCACCAGAAGTGTTTGTTCCATCTTCTCTGCAAACTATTTTCTATCATGGTGCCAGACGTTATACTATATAGTGGCATCTGGAAAAGATTAAAAACTCAAGAGTACCAGCCGTGTTTGCAGAAAGTGTTCTCATCCTTAAAACGTAGCCAGGAGGTTCTCACAGCTCTTGACTGAGAGCTTTGTGAGGCCAGATGAACATCACTAAGGAAGGGGGGTGATAGCAGTTTGGGGCCCCATGTGGGTGTTTAGGGCCTGCATCAGACTAAAACTGCGTGACAGTTTACGTCAGAGAGAGAACTCCAGACAGACAGGGTGGAGGAGAGAAAGTTAACTACTAACAGAAGAAGGAAGTGATTCTTGGCTTTGTCATGTAATTAGTGTACGCCAAACGTCTCCTCCCTTTTTTTCTATCTTTACTCATAATGGGTATAAAAGTACAGAGAGTCTGGCAACTTCAAAATTAAGTTTAAACAAAATATGGCAATAGACAGTCATCTTCAACTGCCCTTAAGAAATCTCATGCATGATATCGTTGCCAAAGTCGGGAAAAATCAATCTGTCCAAAATGTTGGGTAACATCAGGGGTCAAGAGTCACAGAAAGCCACTGCTCCAAAGGATCACACTTATTAGAAGCAGAAACAACCTTATTGGTCAAGCTTGTACTAAGAAGCTGCTGATTGAGTTCATGCTTGCTTTTGTTTTAATACATATGTTAAGCCTTATTGTTGGAGTCAGGTTGAACTTGGGTCCTTAGTCTGGTTCATTCCAGATTTCAAAAAAGGGCCTTCGGAGCCACCTAATTTGGAGCGGCCACCCTTAATGTTTTTTTGAATATCTGGGGAGATCTGAAAATGGCAGTGCACAGACATATCTTATTAATTCTAATGAAGCTTGAGATGTAATGGAAAGACAAATGGGAAAACAAGCCTAAAGGAGTAAAATATACCCTGTCTAATTCAAGACATCTCAATCCAATCTTCCAATTGTTCTAGCTGGGGTCACGAGGGGTGCTGGTGCCTATCTCCAGCTGTCTACGAGCGAGAGGTGGGGTACACCCTGGACAGGTCGCCAGTCCATCGCAGGGCAACACAGAGACAAACAGGACAAGCAACCGTTCACACAAACACTCACACCAAGGCAGCAGTACTTCCCATTGTGTCACTATGCTGTCTAATGGGGACATAGATTTATAAAATAAATAAATGCTACCTTTATTGTCACATTAGATTATCAAATAAACTATTTATTTATTTAAAACATATTTAAATCATCTGCCACTTTTTTAATACATAATTAAACAACTGAATATACAAAAAACGAATAACTAAATAAAATAATATACAATTAAAGATTGGCTATCCAATTGCAAAATGTGTAATGGGACAATTTTTGTCACTGGTTTGCAGATGGTGTAAGCAGCATCCGCTTTTCTGAAGCCTTCTTTGCTTGTCTCACAGTAATGTGGATAAGACTTGTATGAACCTCCAAGTACAGTGTCATCTGATCTTATGTTTGGCCAAACTGAGATCTCCAAAGGAAACCTTTTGTTTTGGGTACATGAGTCTCTGAGTCATTTTACATCATTCTTGTTTGTTTAGGTTTCAACAATACATTTCAAAGATAAACTTGCGGTTGAAATGGGGGGAAACTAAAGAGGTACAACCCTACGCTTTATCTCTTTTGTCTATATATATAAACATGCATGCATAAATACATGGCATAGCACAGAAAAGCCATCAACACAGAGTTAAAGTAGGCAGTCCATAACACTCGAGAAGCAAGACATTGTTAATAAAAATTATCTAGAAATGTTTGACAAAGAAAACAAATAGTTTGAAAGAGGCCTAAAAAAAAAAAAAAAAAATACATTTTTAGACTGAGCAGAGAAGGACTAAGCTGTCATAAGCCAGAATAATACCATGCAGAATTCAATTTGATCTACAGGAATCTATCTTGAAAGCCTGCTGTAGAACCTTTTCACAAAAGGAAGAGATATTCAGTACAATTCTTGGAGCTGATTGGTTGCCTGCTTCCTATACCGAGTTTTTTGCCAACACAGCAAACAGTAACAGCTTTATTTGTATCACAGCTAGCAAGAGTTTAAGGTGTGTTGAAGGATTTTCGAGAATTTTTTAAAAGAGCCTGCCCTCTCCAATTTAGTGGGTACACTAACCCAATTTGGGTGTACCCACTCCTAAGAGTGACCTGCCACATAACCAGATCTATTATTCTACCTATTTCAGATAGGTAGAATATGGTATATTGGTCTATTGGCCCAAGGATTATCTCATTTTGTGTCATCTCATCTTATAGGAGTTATTCTGAACATGATATGTGCTAAATAAGTTGATCTGCTTCATTGCTCAATATGCTGTTTGCATGGAGACTGACATGTGACATCATAAGTTATTGTTGGAATCCCTCCAGTGTTTAATCCTGATTTCAGTGAAGAAATATAAGTTGAGACCTTTAAGATCACTATGTAATACTGTTTGGGCTCACTGTGCTCTCATGTACATCTTACAAGTGTGTACAGAAGAAATACACCCTTTGGAAATCTTACGACCAAATTTATTTTCTTGTGGGTAGATCTGGAACTAATTACAAGAGCAGTAGTTTTCCGATTTTGTTTATCCACACAACAGACTTCTCTATGTAAAACCATGAGATGGTTATGAGCTAAAATCCAAGCAAATTAGCAGTGTCTGTAATACTTTGACCAGCCTGTTTTAGTGCCAAAACTATTTTCAGTCCAAAATCACAGCACCTCACCCAGGTACTGTTTTAACAATAAACTGGGCACGTCAACACAATAGGAGCTTTGTGAGTATATTATGTGCTCTTTGACCTGCCATATATCAGATAAGCAGATAGTAGATCGGCCTATTGACCTACCGATTATATTTGGCAGATTTAATAGTGACAATTCATCTAAGATGAATGATGCCAAACAACTGTTGCTGAGCAGCCAGCTGATAGGACTCCACCCTTGAAAATGGAAACAAGGAGAAAGGCATCCATTTAACTTTTGCTGATGTAAGACAAGTTCCTAGATATCTAGGGCTGAAGGTATCTGTAGACATTTCTCTATAAACCAGTGAAGGGATTTTTTCTCTTAGTCATGTTGTGGGTGTCTTTAGTGATTTTGTTTACGTAGAAAATATCCAAACACCTCCCTTCAGATGCTTGTGATGTAATTTTCCAGTCACAAACCAAAAATGATGGTTGTAAAAAAGCTATCAATCGATAATGGACTGCTGAGTTTTATTTCATCAGAAGCACCCAGTGCAGCTGAGATTATATAAAACCATCAAAAACTTTTTTTCAGTTCTATTTTATGGTGAACAGATGATGAACCAGAACTGCATTTAAAAACATTTTTGAGGCTTCTCTTTCATGGTTAGCTTAGTCATTTGTTGGTACAGTGATTAAAAAAAGTGTCAAAAATTACATATTGGTCCCACACTTCTTCTACCAGTGGGAAAGAAGTTAGTTATACTTTATGAATTTGATCTAAGGGTGAAAATAATGTTTAATATGTAGTATATTCATAGTTACATAGTTATAAAAAATACGAGTGTGTATCAAGCATTATTTTCCATCACAAATGTTCTGAGACCTATTTCAAAAAAGCAGTATCATAAAATCTAGGATAATGTCAGGTTTGACGTAGTGGAATGAGTTCATCCTAGATTTATCCGTTTCACAAGGTCAAGCCAGGATAACAGGTGTGGCTACATCAAGCCAGGTGTACATAATCAAGCTAAATGCAGAACTGATGCTTCCTTTGACAGACCATGAGGTAGAACCCTGATTTGGTCATTCAGCATACAAAAGCAGAGTCACTGAATGAATAAATATTTTAAACTTAACTGAAAACATCCTTCTTTAACAGCCAATTAAATGCAATGAAATGAATGGTGGAAGATAATACGTAACATATGCAGATCCCAAAGTTTTAGATTTATATTATTTGTTTTTTTCATGCATTCAGTGTTTGTGCTGTAGACTCAGTTATCTTAGTCTATTACATGTAGAAAACCCAAGGACATCATTAATGGCACCTTTGTAAAACAGCAGATAAAATTTACTTTATCACCTGTAACAGCATTCCCAGAATTTCCAGCCAGCAAATAATCTAGCCCTTAATTTAAATATAGGGAGGCCTTTATAAAGGGATCTGCCATGTTGCTGAAAATTCTTCAGGTAAAACTATCCATAACTCAGTCTTACCGGAAAGTTGGGATTTTCTGTTAACAAATTCACCTTCATGTAGAGATGGCAGCACGACACTGAAGCTTCACATGCACCTCAATCCCTAGACTCCAATTCCATAGAACCACTGCTGCTTTGTTATTTAAGAAAACCATATGACAATGACGTCCCCCAGTTTAAAACCCAACCGATACACGGTCCAAGCACATAAATAAAGAACTAAATCCAAAAACTGTTAAAAAAAATGTGTCCCAATAGAAATATTTAGCTGCCCTTATTCTGAATAATAAGCCTTTCCATAGTTGCACGAGCACAGCCAGCCAATACCAGGTTTTCAACAGCATTTATTCCTCAACAAAAGATAAACACATTTAAAAGGCAATGTTAGTACATGAAATATGATATTCAGTCTATTGTGTATCATAATTTTAAAGCAATGACACTTTCATTCCAAAGTGAAGGCAAAAAGAAGGTGATTGTTCACACGTCACTGAAACCTTCTTGCCAAACTAACCCGTCTAATTGCAGTACAGGTTTGCACTTCACCAGGATAGGTCACAATAATTAAATAGAATAGAAATTCCCTTTATTTTCACACAATAGGGAAATTGTGGTGTTACAGCAACAAAAGATTATAGCAAAAGTGGTCATACAAATGTGGACCTTAAAAAGTGTATAAAAATAACAGAAAAGTGACATAGTTAAAGAAATACAAACAAACAAATAAAGTACCATACTGTACAGTGTTTTTACAAATATAAATACTGTGCATCTGAAAAATAGATAATATATAATCAATATACTGTATGGGAAAATAGTAGCAATACCAGAGATTTGCAAAATGACAGCAACATGTTATCTATAAATGTGAAAACTTAATGAGGTTCTTGGGAACAGTGATGGTTATAAAGTCTTACAGCTGCTGGGAGGAAGGACCAGTGATAACGCTCCCTGGTGCATTTAGGGTGCAGCAGTCTGTCACAGAAAGAGCTCTCCACCCCATGCACAGCTCTTCGTGCATGGGGTGGGAGACATTATTCAACAGAGGTGTTATTTTAGTTAGAGTCATTTTGTTTCCCACCTCCTGCACTGAGTCCAGAGGGCATCAAATCACAACACTGGTCCTCCTGATCAGCTTATCCAGCCGCTTTTTTCAGCTACTTATAAGCCACTGCTC
>NW_015151972.1:18209-20850 GCF_000732505.1 Cyprinodon variegatus | reverse complement strand
ATCCAACAGAGATATTCATTTAGTTAGGATCCTTTTGTTTCCCACCTCCTGCACTGAGTCCATCCAATCACAGAGCTGGCCTTCCTGATCAGCTTATCCAGCCGCTTTCTTTCAGCTACAGATAAGCCACTGCTTCAACAGACAGCTCCATAAAAGATGGCTGATGCCACAGCAGAGTCATAGAAGATCTTTAGGAGCACCTCCTGCACTCCAAAACACCTCAGTCTCCTCGGCAGAAAGAGTCTGCTCTGACCCTTCTTGTAGAGAGCCTCAGTGTTGTGAGTCCAGGCCAGTTTGTTGTTCAGGTGAACACCCAGGTAATTACAAGAGTCCACTATCGTTTACAGGTGTCAGTGGGGTCGATCTGCTTTCTGCAAAAGTCCACCACTAGCTCCTTGGTTTTCCCTGCATTAATCAGAAGGTGGTTCTGCTGGCACAAGACCACAAAGTTCTGAGTCTATTGTCTGTACTCAATAGTGGTCTCCACCTGTGATGAGGCCGACTATGGCAGGACCATCAGAGAACTTCTGGAGTGTGGGGAGTTTAAGGAGAATTTTGGAGTGTAGAGGGTGAAGAGGAATAGTGCCAGCACTGTTCCCTGTGGGACCCCCATACTGTAAACCAACCAATCTTAAAGCTTCAAGTAATTACACCATTTTCAAACCAAATGGCTCAAGTGGTTTTGTGCTTCACAGAATCTTCATTTGCCCATCCCTACCTTCATGTGCTTCAGACAGGGCATTATTTCTTAATGTGCGTGCAGTCTCACACACCAATAGCATTAGGGAAACCTGTATCAAAAGATGAAAATTAGTCCAGCTCTTCCAAAGTTTCTTTTGTAATGTGTAGCCTAATTCGGGTTATGTGCAATATTGTAGAATCCCTTTACGTAGTTTTTTCTTCTGTGGTCGGAAAAGATCTGCATGTATTCTTTTAAAGTCAAATATATACTTCTGATGGTTTAGCAAATAGTAGATTTGATGAGATTTTCAGCATTTTCTACTGCATACAATCCATACTTCCATTCATCCATCCATTTTCTCCTGCATGGCTCTGTTCGGTGCAGTGCTGAAGTTTGGGACCCAGCAGTCTGCACAGGCAGCGCATGCACCGCAATAATTAATGGCTGGGAAAAATTAAATATGGGGACACTATTATACAGTAGAACATGTTCGGAGCTAGCTTTTTGGCTAGTCTTTATGGACAGGTCCTTTCCTTCTTCAGCAAATATTTATTTAATCCCTTCAACACAGCAATTGTGTATTGAAGGCCCTTCAGTCAAACATGGAACAAAATCAGTCTTTAAAAAACACAATTGAACAGTAACAATGTCATTTTAGGAAATTATAGGCTACCACAATTACGGTAAGTTACAGTACTTGACTATATAAGGATATTTTTATGCGTGTTATTTTTTTTATGTCAGCTGATAATAACCGAGACAAGAAGAAAATGGAATCACTGAGAAAACTCATTGGTTTTTGATTGATGTGATGCTGATTGAACAGTTAAGGCTGCAGGATTAAGTTATCCTGGTTCCTGGCTGTTAGCCTGGTCAGGAGCAGGATAGCAGCACAGAATAAAACACTGCGGTGGTTTGTCTCTATTGATGTTACCAAGACAAATATAACAGAAAGGTTTGTTTGTAATAGATAGTGGTTTGATAAGGAAATCTTTTATATGTGATTTGTATGCACTGTGGAAAATCTTTTTTTTTTTCCGTCATTATAAAAGTGACTTTCATACTTTTATCACACTCTAAAGGGTAATTAAAAAAATCTCCTCCCAAGTGTCAAGAAAAACATCCCATCTTAAATAGTTCATATGTCTTTTTTTATGTGTCAGTTGAATACTATCTATAAAGCTGCCCCACCCAAAGTTATGAAACCAGAGACATTTGTTACTTTGTAGCAATAATGTTAATTTGGGGACAACCCTTAGTTACAAGCCAAACCAACAAAACAATTTTTTTCATCTTAGATCAAGTAGTTTTTTTCCTAAACTGATTTTTTATTTTCAGTGTTTATGCTACATTCTGTTAGTGCTGGATCTCAGAGCTGGGAATGTTATCACAACCAACATGGGTTTCTATTCTATTGAAATCAGTAAAATCTAATAGATGTTTTCAAGGGAATTTGTCCCCCTTATTGAACAATCTATTAAAAGTAACAATGCCTAATTGCAATTTATTTCTTACCACCGTTTGTGTGTAAAACCTCCTTGTACAAAAGAACAGGATGTGACAGGAAAATTGAGGATATATTCTAAAGAAATTGAAAAGCTTTGGAGGGCCGTTTCAGCTCCACTACATGAGAAGAGCTCTGCACTCTGCAAGGGGAGGACATTGACAGATCATTAGTGCTGGACTTGAACCAAAAAATGGCCCTGGCCTTTTTGGTCAGAAAAGATAAAATCAGAGGTGATACGTAAATAGTGTTGCTTCAAAAAAGTTTTTTTTTTTTAAGTTTTTAGTACAAGGGCTCCTGAGACAGGGAATAATTCATCATCAATTCTGATTTATAACATAAATGTTGCATGTTAATTAAAATAAAAAAATAACAAATTTGTACAGAAGAAATACTTTTCTTTTTCAAAATAAATCTTATTAAACCAATATTTGTCGTTAAAAAAAAAAAAAAAA
>NW_015151972.1:16026-17224 GCF_000732505.1 Cyprinodon variegatus | reverse complement strand
TGTGTGTGTGTGTGTGTGTGTGGGTGTGCTACTGATTAACTGAATAACATAGCTTTTGCTCAAACAACAACTGTTACTTAACCCTACATTTAAGTGTATCGATGGTTTGGTCAAAACAAATCAGTTTTTTGTTCACTGAAGCTATTTATGGTAGATATAGGCCTGACATTTCATTCAGTTAAGAGCATCAATACTTTGCAATAGTATTAGTCAAGAAATATTTTTTCTTATATGGACTAATTGTGTTGAATAAAGGGATAACATAACAGCAGTAAAATACCCCTAAAAGAAAGCACTTTTTAAAATGTGACTCATGTAAATGTAAATAGTTACTCCCCACCTCTGCTAATGATAAACAATTCATTCTGCCATTAACTTTATGGAAAGCTTAATTAACACTTTAAATTTGATACAAAGACTAATTACAGCCTATTTGGAAAACAAAAAGCATCTTAACGTTCTTGCTTTGCTACAAACAGTCCTGAGTTTTATGGTGAAATAGTGAAAATTATTCTCACCTGAACAGAACAGGAGCACCCCCATACACACACATCAGCCTTCTGCTCCGCCCACAGGACAGGCCTGCTGCAGACTGCTTCTTCTTTTAGGCTTGGTTTTCTTTAATGTGTACTAACTATTCTACCTTTTAGATATTTTATTGCTGTTTATAGTTTTTTTGGTCTTATTTTTTAGCTGTATGCTTTCATATCATTGTATTTGCTTCTGACACACTTCCACTGTTAGATGGTAAAGGAGCTTTCTATTTTGTTCATTTCTTTTTTGGATGTTCGTTCATTTCCGTTGTTCTTTGGGCAGTAAGCTCTGTGGACAATATAGATCTCTTGAAGTATTGAGAGAATCAGAAGAAACCTCTGACAGAAATCTTCTGCTGTTGAATGGAAGTATCATGAAAACAATGACAAGGCTTTTTTGTATATATTATAGGTTTCTTTTAAGACATCCTTCATTTCATAATCGGCAGAAGAGGTTTGAGAGCATTTCCCAGCAGATAGTACATTCACCAATTTAAGGCAAACACTTGATCAAGAACTATGGTCTTCTCTTGAGATGATGTGATTGTCAGTGTTGTGCCTGAATGCGTTCATTAAACGAAAGTTCATGAACTCGTTCATATTTTGGGCGAACGTGAACTGAACGTACTGTATTACTGCCTGATGAACGTTATTGTGAACTCGTT
>NW_015151972.1:13983-15291 GCF_000732505.1 Cyprinodon variegatus | reverse complement strand
CTACAGTAGGCTATGGTGTAATTGAGCAATATATGAAAAAAAAAGAACTAAACTAGTTCATTTTTTGGAACTGTGTTCTTAGTTCAAAATTTTGAATTATGAACTATGAACTGAACTAGTTCATTTTAAAATGTGTGAACTGAACTTTGAACTAGTTCACGTAGAAAGACAACTTTCCCAACACTGCTGATTGTTGCATCTCCAGTCCAGCATGTTGTCAAGATGAAATCTGAAATATTTATATTCTTCACCACCTTGACTTTCTATACCATGGTATATATATATCCCATGCATCTTTTCCTCCTTTTGGCACCTTCTTTTTGACTATTGAGCTGATGTGACAAGTACATTTCTTCACTGTGAGATCAATAAATTCTATCGTCAAATAACAGGAGAATCTTTTGACACTCAATTCTTCATTTTTCAAAAACTTTCAAATCGATTGTTTAGGCCTCTATCTGTGTCTCATGCAATATCTAATGAATTCAATTTGGCAAAAAATAACATGAAATTGACTAGAGAAATTAAAACAACATAATCATCACAATGCTGCCTGCTTTGTCCAGGTAAAAGAGGGTTTGTTGAAAGCAGGCCAATAAGCATGTTGAACTCCCTGCCCATGGTATTACAGCCAATAATATGTAATGTAACATTTATTTATTTATTATCTTATAATGGAATATTATAGCAATGTTCTTATATGTCAATGAAGTGTGGCATATGGTTTGGACTATGTAGCAGCCAGTGTCTATACCCTAATCATTTCCTTTGGGACAATAAAGTTAATCTTATCTCATCTTATCTTAATGACTGAATTGGTGTGTATCTCGCTGTTTATGTTGCCTTACATAAATATATGCCTGATATATGTTAACATATATCAGGCATCTTCACAGCAGAAATAAATTATGTGTTGTCCTTAAGACATACATTGTTTTCCTATTTCATATTATCTTGCATTTATTTTAAAAATGAATATGTGACTCTTTATATGCTTTTTTTCCTTTGTTTTTTTATCAGCATAATCATATGGGAAGTGTTGGCCTAGTGATCTGAGAAGGTTGCAAGTACTCGTTTGATCCCCACAGCCTCGACTCTGGGTTCCTGAGCGAAAACCTAAAGCCCACACTGCTCCCCAGGAGCCTCACAATGGCAGCCCACTGCTCCCCAAGGGGATGGGTCAAATGAAGAGAGTGAATTTCCCAATCGTGGGACAATAAAGGGATACATTTATATATCGGGAGTTTGACCATGTATATGTTTAGGCAGTGTTGGGCAAGCTACTTGTCCAGTGTAATGAGCTAAGCT
>NW_015151972.1:11266-12892 GCF_000732505.1 Cyprinodon variegatus | reverse complement strand
TCCGAACATATGGCTTTATAAACAGTTCCACGCAAATTAATAGCGATATAATATATCTGACGAAATTGTTTTAGAAGCATTTTTATTAAAGAATCATAAATGCAACGATAAACATATTCAATTAATTTTAGTGCCAATTAAGGCCTTGATTAAAAAAAGAATTATGAATTGTAATTATTTTTAATGATCCGCGGAAACCCTGGTTCATCTGGCGCATGCCCTCTACGATCTCCAAGGAACTCAGAGCGGAACGGACGGAACAACAGCGGCGGCTGTAGGCTTTGCTTTGTGCAGGCGGTCTGGAGCGCAGCGGGGCGGAGCGGAGCGGAGCGCAGACGGATTATGTGGGATTTCAGGGTGAGGTGACACTGTTATGTAAAGCCATGTGTTGTCTGCAAAGTAATAACGGATGTTGTTGTTTGCTATAATATAAGCTAAGAGGAGTATACCTGTCAAGATTTGGATTTAAAATTAAGGGAGCCTTCCAACTAGCTGCCCCAGTCAAGCTCCACCATCGCTGGGAAACATGTGAAAGCTTAATATGCCATTATAGGTGGTTGATGCTAACCAGTTTTTCAGTTTCTAGAAAATAAGAAACAGCAAGACAATGTGGCCGTTTTGGTGGACATTATTTCACATCTAAAGGAACTGAACTTGAAGCTACAGGGCAGAGACAATTCAATTTGTAAACTAATGACAGCTGTCTGTGCCTTTCAGAGGAAACTTAAAATGTTCAAGGAAGACCTGCAGGAAGACTGTGTCCACTTCCCAGCAGTGCAAGAATAGGTTCAGGGATGGCGAGATGTATCTTTTTTTGTTGACTTTATTGAAAAGCTCGTTGTAAACTTCAGCAATCATTTTGACAGCTCCAGTGTTGGTCAGCAGCTTACCATGTTCATTAAGAACACATTTCTCATCACAGATGTTGGGGCCTTCTCAAAGGAAGTTACATAGCACTTTCAGTGGGTAAATGCATTTACAGATGCAGTTAGTTGACCTCCAAGCAGATTTGACCCTGAAGGGACAGTCTGTTAGGAGTGATCCTTCCATTTTTTGGATCCAAATGGTTCCTGATTTAGCTTTCCCAGCTCTGAAAAAAGTAGCCCTGCAAATCTTGACTATGTTTGGCTCCACACACAACTGTAAGGCAGCTTTCTCCACAATGAACATTATAAAAACTAGATATTGTTCCAGGCTCACCAATAAGCACCTCCACACATGTTGGACTTATGGACATTGGCATCGTGAAATATTCCTCTTCAAGTTTTAATTGAATATCCCTGCTCTACAAGGAAACATGGATGAAGATGTTAAAGGAGGACTTGCTGTACCTATTTTCAAGAATAGGCTAACACAACTTGCCTACTAAAGAAAATGTGCAGGCTTCCCTCTCCACAATTGCACATATTCTTCAAGAACCAAAAATTGTAATAAACACTTTCCACTCCTGCTTTTGCAATGCAGTGCCATCACTCGGCAGCAAAGAAAATGTTATTGAACTTTATGATTCAAAGAGGTTAACAAACAAAAGAGTAGCCCAAATGATAAAACCATCAAGTGAAAGCCTAAATTCACAGGAGCAGACAGCTCTAAGTCATCTTTTGAGGTATATTCGAGGTATAAAAG
>NW_015151972.1:8007-11255 GCF_000732505.1 Cyprinodon variegatus | reverse complement strand
CTTTACAGATGACTTAGCATTTAACTCAACTTTGAAACAATGTTAGTTTCTCTATATATTGCACCTAATCGGTTTGAAGATAATTTTGAATCAAAAATATTTGTGCGTTGTAACTTTGGAGCTTTTTTTGGATTTTTTTCTATCTTTTCATCATCACACAAAAGTTACACCTCTTGTGTATTTCACACAATAAAATGGAAATTAATTATTTAAAAATCATACATTGTATTTTTCTGGATTTCTGGAGTACCTATGATAAAAATTACAGTCTTCTACAAGCTTTGCAAGTGGGAAAACCTGAAAAAGCTAGAAACTTTCTTTCGCTTCTGCACATGGTCCACGGTGCAATGTAAAGACACCATTGATATTACATTCAATAGGTTATCTGGCCTAAATCGAAGAGTAGTGGCACACACATGTGGAGCTGTCCTTGAGCTGCCAAGCAACTATGTGTCATATCCTGAGTTCAGAAACGAGCTAGACAACATCTTTACAGGGGACTGTTTTACGATGGACATTCTGTAGCAATATGTACTTCAGTGTTATTGTCCTTTCAATTTGAGTCTGAAAAAATGTGAGTGGAGAACCCAGGCAATACTGTAAAAAAAAAATTATTTTAAAAAGAATTGCCTGTAAAAAACACAATGCTAGAAAAAGTTATAGGAGTATTACATCACACCACCTTAAAATAAAATAGAAGTGACAAAAAGTTCAGAGTTGTTACGTTTATTTCTGACAGCTCTACAACATAAAAGCTTGATTAAAAACAATGATTTGGTTAATCACAGTAGTTTGATGTTCTGTTTCTGGATTAAAAACTGCAATTGTTAACTTATTTTCAGAAATTCCTGTTGTAGTATTTTCAAAAGGAGAAATGTACATTCCCAGTTTCAGAATTAACCAAATTTTAAAACTGATTTCATCCCCGTATTTTTCATACACACTACTAAAAAGCTTTCATATGAAAGCTTTTTAGTAGTGTTGTGGTGGATTATCCTCCCACCACCACACTGTGTTAGTATTCCAGCTGGAGGAGGAAACCTGGAGCATACCATTTGTTTTTTGAAAGACTGAAGGGGGAGACTTGTTTCAAGATGTTTTTAATTAGTTAATTTTGCCACTTAAATACTCACTTATTATTGTTTCTGCTAAGTAAAAGTCAGTTTTTCTTTATTCGTTTCATAGAATGCTTTAGTCAATTTTGTGTTTATTGATTCTTTTTTTATGTCGTGCCTCCCTCATGTGGTAGACTTGGTTTTCTCCATCCCTATTTAAGCAGCTTTTAGTTCTTTGTTTGCAGGTCAGTTTTTTTTTTTTTGTTTGAGCTGGTTTCCTCAGTTAAATTGGGCCCAGATCCATGTTATTTTGTATTGCTTTTGAGCCTTTGTTAACTATTTTGACACTATTAAATGAAAGTTGTTGTTTTGTTTTTTTTTTCAAATTTTGAACACCTTTTGTCCTTGATTAAGTTTGGTCCCTCACAAGTGCACTACTGAAAAGCTTTCATATACACTACTGAAAAGCTTTCTCCTGCACATTCTGCTCTTCAAACACCTTTGGTATTATGAATCTGCTTCTGAAATCATGCAAAAGCTCTTAACGCTGTCTCTGAATTTGAAGAGAATGGATGCCTTGTTTTGAAAAAACGAATAAAATTTATCAAAAGACTGTGTGGCATTGTGGAGAAAGTGCGTGTAGATTTTCATCATGGGCTGTGTCAGCCTCTTTTAAATAGCCCTTGATTTTTGATTTTCACTATGGGATTCAAAGTAAGAACTAAAAGCAGGCCACTGGTTTAGCAGATAATCCAAGCTTTTGCCAAAAGACAGACATTGTACCAATCAATGCCCTTCTCTTCCATGGATGATGCAATGCAGTTGAATATATTTTCAGCTTAGGCATCATTGGATATTGGAATATCAATAAATCCAACAGCCACCCCATCCTGTGCTTCACTCTAATACCTGGCTAAAGTAGCACATTCCTTCTCATACATGATGTCATTGCTTTCATCAGCCAAAATGCTGCATGGCTTTTTTTCTGCGCGAAGTATTTTGTACATATTCTCTGAACATTCAGGTTCCAGGGCCAAATTCATATTAGCTGTTGCTTTGGTGAATGAGCGGGCATAAGGTTTAACTATTTCTGAATCTGCAAACATCTTCACATTGTGCTCGACAACAAATGATGTAAAATACAGCTTAGCTGCAGTGACCTTCTCAGTGAGCATGCTCTGAACATGTCTGATGATAAAATAAAAAAGCTGGGACTCTTCGAGATTTAGACAGGGGGAACCGATTATAGCAGGTAGCCTGCTTTAATCTCTCTTCCTCCTTGCAAATTTACAAAATAAAGGTCTATCACCTCCAAAGTTTCAAGAGTGATCTGTCATCATAAAATATGTGAACTCTTTTTGTCCCTATAAAATCTACATCAAACACTATAGTTGATGAAGTTCAAGCCTAGTTTAAAATTATACTCTTAAGAAGGTGTATATTCCTATGCTGGATGTGTAGAGTTAATGGGGATACCAATTCTGGCAATATGGGATGAAATAAAACGCCTGATGTTAGAAAAAAACTGTTTATTAAGGATACTACAACATAGAGAAATTATAAGTTAATACAAAACACAAATATAGATTGAAGTACTAAATTTCACATAGGAAAAAGTAATTTTCCTTGTGGATATAGTCTTTAATAATTACACGTACACTTCATTTTCTATTTAATTTTTATTACAAGTATATGGTTTACAACAGTTTTCATTGGGATAAGAACATTTAGACACTGTGAAACAAGGAGAGAATGTGTTGAAACGAACAAGGAGCTGTTTGCTTTCAGAGGAAGGAGAAGACGCTGATGTCAGCGACCTGCTTTCAAGCAAACGCTCGTGCTCATATATTCTTTTAATCAGTATTACTGGCGATATTCTACTATAACATGTGAAGAGAAGAATAAAGCAGAAAAGCTCATCTTTCATAAAAATAAAACCTTTCAAATTTTACGTTCAGTACGTCGGAATTGAGGCGGAGTGAACTCGGTCAGCTCTTCCTACTCTGGCCTCGTTCCCAAGGAGGGGATACAAATTTTCTTGGCACGACACCGGTGTGACATGTGTGTCAAAAGTTAAAAAAAAAATAAAAAAAAGGCTTAACTTGGAAAGTTGAATTTGTGACTCACAGCAGCAGGTTTGTGCAGTTGTATTCATTGATTTGTATTTGTGTTCAGGAAAAAAAAAAAAAAAAA
>NW_015151972.1:5175-6819 GCF_000732505.1 Cyprinodon variegatus | reverse complement strand
TTGCGGGTAAGAAGAAAAAGTGAAAAAGTGTTGTAGTCCATTCTGACGTATTGTGTTTTCTAATATCATTCATGTTCAAAGACTAAAAATAGACAACAGCATTACACAAATGTATCGTGAGATTAATCCCAAGATATGAGACCGTGTCACGGCATGAATAAAAACAAGCACATAGCTCTGAGGCAATTGTCCTGTCATCATCTGATAATAAAACTGTCAATCAAATTAGTTACACCCAGGTAAACCGGCGACCCGGCGGGTTTTAAGAAGTGTATGTGATGCAACTGTATTGGCATCTGCGTGGAATATGTGTACCTGCCTTACACATTATCTTCATGAGAAGCTGGTTCTCATAGTTTGTCTTGTAAAGTGTAGAATCTCCTCCACACAAGGACGAGCAGCAGAAACTGAGCTGACTGAACAGCAAAATCTAGTTACAAAACTCAATATTTTCACATTTAACTGTTTCAGAAACTCCATATTTTAATAAATTATACAGAGATGTAGTAAATACAAATGCAGTTTAAATAATTAAGGATTTCAGCAAAAGACCAAGAAAGGAATTAAAGTATCTTTATTATTATAAAAGATGACAAAAAAGCATCAATATATTTAGGTTAAAATCCACTCACAAAATGAGGTGACGGTGTTTCTGAATTACAAAAAGGTCCATCCTTTAAGACTTTAAGAATTTTAAGAATTTTTCCTTGTGCCAATAACCAAGAAAGTTTGTAGGCTCCGAAACACTGCCAGAAATCTGATCCTCACTCTGTGAACCTCCTAAGAACTATAGCCGTGTAAACAGGGACAGCGCTGTCTCTGGTTTGGCATATGATCTGGGCTATGTATGGCTCAGCAGTTCCTTTGGTGCCTCTGGATCGGGGGCCACTGCTTATCCCTATAGTTGCAATATCACTGAATGAATAATTCATTGCATGGTAATATGTATTCTTGTATTAAAAGCTGAAAATCAGAATATCAGTTAGTCAAAGAGAAATGCATGGCATGAGTGACCCTATGCTGTTAGCAGGGTTTTGTAGTCTTTGACTTTCTAGTATTGATTAAGATTATTAGCCATTTTATTTATTTTTCTGTGTTCAAAATAGCTCAAAAGTTTTGTCATTTTAAACTGAAATGTTTGACTTTGGGTTCAACGATTTTTGTTAATAAATAGTATATTTTGAATTAAAAATTATGAATTTATTCCATATGTGTGGAGATTCATTGTTTGACCAGGATTTGAGCTTGAATCAGAGTATTATCTCTTGTCCTAGCACACAACCGTTTGTTTAGAGAACACATAACAATCCAAGTTATTTGAATTAGCGACAGAAATTCAAAGAAGGATTTAATTGCATAACAGGAGAAATCCCATGTTAATGAGTGAATGACAACAAATCCTTAATGAAAATCAGTGTGGCCTAAACAGAAGTTGATTTGACACTCATTGACATGTCATTGCAGTGCATCTGACTCAAATCTTCAGTTCCATTTGGAGAAATATCTTCTTTAACCAACAAAGTGTTCACAAAGGGGCACAACGTAGGGAGAGTTTCATTGATACTTGATATTTTGCTGGTGAGAAGAAAAAGTGAAAAAGTGTTGACGTCCATTCTGACGTATTGTGTTTTCTAATATCATTCA
>NW_015151972.1:0-2590 GCF_000732505.1 Cyprinodon variegatus | reverse complement strand
AAAAAAAAAAAAAAAAAAAAAAAAAACTGTTCAACCAGACTAGTTACACCCAGGTAAATATGGGTCATAACAATAACCACCTGTCATGGAAAAGTTTGTTGATTTATTAAATTTCATTACTGTGTTAGAGGTTTATGTGATGCAACTGTATTGTTCAAATGTCAATGTATAGAATGTGTGTGGAATGGTTTTACCTACTTCACACCTCTAAAGGCAGTTTGCCAGATAAGTACATAAACAGAAGTTATTGCCTTACACATCATCTTCATGAGAAGCTGGTTCTCACAGTTTGTCTTGTAAAGTGAAGTTTAGAATCTCCTCCACACAAGGACTAGCAGCAGAAATTGAGCTGACTGAACAGCAAAATCTAGTTACAAACTCAATATTCGCACATTTCACTGTTTGAGAAACTCAATATTTTAATATATGATACAAAGATGGAGTAAAAGCAAATGCAGATTGAGTAATTAAGGATTTCAGAAAAATAGTAAGAAAGGATTAAAGTCTCTTTACTGTTTTTTTATTATAAAAGATGACAAAAAAGCAACAATACATTTAGGTTAAAATCCACTCACAGAATGAGGTGACAGTGTTCCTGAATTACAAAAAGGTCCATCCTTTAAGACAGCGGTCCCCAACCTTTTTTGCACCACGGACCGCTATATGTCAGACAATATTTTCACGGACCGGGGGGGGGCATAACATCCCATCTAGGCGTAATCGGAGACAATGACACATGAAGTGTGCTCCTGCTTTCCAGTCTTCTCCGTAGCTTTGTTTTGGTCGCTGTAACCGAAGAAAATCCCACTTCACAAAGATAGGATGTTATAGATAGGATGATTCTTGAACTGAGAGGCACAGATACAGATGTAATTGGGAGAGAATACCGCAATTTTTTATATTTTTCAAAATAAAACATCACTCAGACTCTGAATAAATTATATTTATATATATATATATATATATATACTTTTTTCTGTGCGGCCCGGTACCAAATGACCCACGGACCGGTACCGGTCCGCTGCCTGGTGGTTGGGGACCGCTGCTTTAAGACATCATTTGAAAGACTTTTTCCTTGTGCCAATAACCTTGAAAGTTTGTAGGCTCCCAAACACTGCCAGAAATCTGATTCTCACTCTGTGAACCTCCTAAGAACTATAGCCGTGTAAACAGGGACAGCGCTGTCTCTGGTTTGGCAGTCAACTCTTGGTTCTTTAGTCTCTGACAGGGACATCCTTGTCTCCTAGAGCCCAGGACCAGTGCATATGATCTGGGCTATGTACGGTATGTCTCAGCAGTTCCTTTGGTGCCTCTGGATTTGTCAAGGTGTGCAGTGTTAGCAGTGAATTAGGGACACCTAGTTACAAAGACAGGAGCTAAGACTGAAGTGCACTTTTCCTTTGCAGTTCCAACAGTAAAGGTGAATGAAACAACAAAATATGGCTTTTCCATGCCTACACAGGTAGACATTTCATCTTTGATTTCCTTGTAACATTAGACTTACATCAGAGTTTTTATGACAGCTGACTTTCATATTGACAACAAAGGTATTTACATTTGAAATTTACATCCAACCAAAGTAAGCTGTGGCTCTCCTGAGTGTCTAAGACAGCAGTGTATCACATACTTATATTTTCTGCTCTGCCCTTCAGTCAATTCATAGAAGTTCAGTTAGAGATTATAAAGCTCTGTAGTATCTCTTCATGCCACAGCTCCCATTCAAAGGCATTTGGTAGTACCTACAGTGGTATTCAGATTATTTGCAGGCTGAGGAATGTTTCCCTTCATATTGAGCTTTCTTCACATTGAGCCATTGGTGCTTGAAACTCTAACATAGGGAAACTGCTGAGGTCGTCCTCTAGTCCCCTCCTCTTATCTCTCGGCTCCTCATTCGCCTCGTTTTCTCTCCCAGGCTCCTTCTCTTCTCCCTCTGGCTGCACCTGCCCCCTCACCCCCGTCCTTCCCCTCAGCGCATTCGATAATAGAATTTCAGAGTTCAGCTTAAGCCCGCTGCTGCTTGTGTCACAGTCTGCGTTCAGTGAATGCCCATTACTTGGGCTGCTGATAATCTGGCCACCACTGTAGCTGTTAGCAAGGTGGCCACCGTTACCTTGATTGCTGAGGAGCGTGGTGGTTGTGGTTGAAGTAGTCTTGCCATTTTGCTTTCCCATTGATCTGAATCCTTCAGACACCATGCTAGAACTGCTTTGGGACTGAGGAGTTGTCGATGAGCCAAGCAAGTTCCGCCCTCTTCCTGATGAAAATGAATTATCTGGGGCGTGATGGTCCTGGTTTTTATTGTTCTGCTTCCGGTATACAAAGGAGAGAAGAAACGCTCCACACATTAGACCCAAGAAGAAGAACAAAATGTAGACTGCTAAGACATGTCTGCTTCCCGCAAGGGCCGTTGATCCTCCAGTACTGGGGCCATCCAGGTTCAGAAAGAAAGCTGCTCGGCGGCAGGGGGTCGGGTCTCTGATGTTGGGTCCTCCCTCCTAAAAGAGACAAAAAAAAAAATCTAATATCATTCAGTAACCTTATTTCTTTGATGAACTAAAAATAACAGCTTTAAAAGCTCTCCAGTGGAACC
>NW_015151971.1:147523-148693 GCF_000732505.1 Cyprinodon variegatus | reverse complement strand
TAGATCAGACAGCTGATCCAGATGCTGCTGCCTGCGTCTAGAAATCACAGAATAGATCAGCACCTCAGCGCATAACAGATCTGTTGTCAGTGGATCTACCTCCCAGACCACTCAGGTCTTCTAGTTCCACCCAGAACTAGAACCAAAGATAGAGAAGCAGCATCTATGCTCCACGGATCTGGAGAAACTCCTGAGTTCTTTGAAGTCGTTAGTTTAGAGTCTTTGGGAGTTAAACCGTAAACCGAGGATCATTAGTTTAAGTCGTGTTTTAACTGTTTGATTTTCTTCCTATTTTTATCTTCATTTGCTTTGATTTTTCTTTTATTTTTTTCTATTTTATAGTTTGATTGACGGGTCAGCATGTGACTGAATGACTGAAGTTCTACAGACCATTTAAAGAACTTTGAATCGTCTTTGAACTGAATGTTGCTATGGAGATAAACTAGCCTTGTTGACCTGCGTTTGTCTACGACAGGAAGCCCTGCCACATTCCTGCTGGTTAATCAGGTTCTATGAAGCCTAGCTCTCAGTGTAGTGAAGCGGGATAAAAGTATTCAACTATTCACCCTAGTTAAATAAAAGGAGATCGATGGATTTCACTCAGTCGGTCCTTTATTCTCTGATCTTTGCAGAGAGAGAACATTTCATCAAATGGCCGTTAATATGTGGTAATCAGCCCCGTTCTGATCTGGACACAGTTAATCTCTCTTACTTATAAACAGGTTTGGGTCACACTCAAAACAAATTCCAGACACTGGGTTAAACCATAAAAATTTATTAGAAAGAATTTGGCTTCTTATGGGAAAAAACATCTCACTCAAACATTTTGCAGGTGAAACAGACGGAATAAAAACATTTTTCACTGGTTAAAAAGCACAACTTAATATATGAGAAAATAGAAATCTAAAGGACAATGATGCCACACCTGGAAAGTTTGGTTTAAACACCTTTATTTCTTATTTTTGGAACAACTTCATTCTTGTAGTTTCCATGTTTGATCAGAACATTCAGAAAGAATCACATATTGATTGATTGATTGTGTAGAAAGTCTGCAGTAAGCTGGAATCCCTCCTGGCAGACTGAAGCAGGCTGTATGAGGCAGACAGCTGATTGGACACTCAGCTGAAGCTGTAGGAAAAGTACAATGTGCCTCCTTTCCTCAGGCTACAG
>NW_015151971.1:143367-145668 GCF_000732505.1 Cyprinodon variegatus | reverse complement strand
GGAAGTAGAAATGAGGTCAGTGCAGGTTTATAGGGAAACAACAAGGTGGAGTTTCTGCTGCAAGGTCACCCAGTCAGTAACCAGAGTGGTAAATTTAATCCCAGTTTGCTATAAACTGGCTGCTATTCATCCTTTTATTGCTTCATCCCAGAAACTGTTCTCCACTTCCCTGACTTTACTGGGACCTACTGGCAGCACTGATAACATCAGGGAAACACGGAGGCTGCAGTGGGATTAAATGGAAAGGATTTGATGTGGAACTGGGTCCCAGTCTGGACCTTCCTCTCTTTTCTGGGACTCGCTGTCATCAAACCAAGGGTCAGAGACACGGATCTGAACACGGTTCCAGCTGCAGAAATGCAGCAAGAACAAAAACGCTATTTTCCATCTTCTTAATCAGGATTTGCTTTTCTACAAAGAAATGATAATTAACTCACTAAACACCAACGATGCGGCGTCCTTGACCTCCTTGTTAAAGTTCAGGAAGAGAAGAACAAGGTTTTCGGTTAAATGTGTGAAAAAAACTGACTGGGCTCCAACTGATTCATGAGCTGATCTGTCGCCTAGCAACCATGACAGCAAAACCCAGATGAAGCTAATCCATTACATAGATTACAGGCATGTCTGAAGACATAAAAACCTGGATGACTCTTAACTTTCTGCTTCTGAATGAAGATAAAACAGAAGTTAGGAAGGAAATTTGGTTTAGTGCAGCTTTCAGTAAATGAACGTTTCCATTTGATAAAGTTCAGCAATGATCAAATCTTCAAACGTAAACAATGTGGGAGAAAAAAACATGATGCAAAAAAGACGCATAATCTAGAAGTTCAGAGCATGAATGTAAATGATGCAAATCTGCATTATTTTGGGTTGAAACAGGCAGAGTGATGAAAAAAGATAAATTAGAAATTATGAAGGTTTGGGTTTGATCACATATTTGTTATTTCTTATGTTGGGTTAAATTAAACTGTTAGCTAAATGATTATTTACTTTTTTTATTTTCCTGGTGGTGAGTCTTGTTTCCTTGTTGGTGGCAATAATGCATTTAATTAAAACACAAGAAGACTTTTGACTTTTAACACTTTATTTACACAATTCAAACATATAAACAATTGTCAATTAAAATCATTAAATTAGGAGCTAGTTCTTTAACCTAAAATGTTGGTAAAACCCCACAGCTGAATAAAATCCTCCATGTTGTGTCTCTGTGGAAGTTAAACTTCAGACTAATTCTGGTTTTAACAGATCCACCGCATCAAGCTGAGCTCGGACTCTGATAAACGGCCATCTTTGATTCACTGATTAAAAATCGGGATTTTAGTTTATTTCTCCTGTTTTGGGAAACTCCTCCTTTAAAAAGAGCGTTTGTAAAGAAGAAGAAGAAGGTTGTAACCATGGAAACGTCCCCTGATTCCAGACTGGTTCTGGTAGTTCTCCGGTTTGTCCTGAGGGGGCGCTGCTGCTGCTGCTGCGGAGCGTTAATCCGATGAGAGAAGAAGAAGCATCTGAAGCTCCGACAGAAGGAGAAGCGGAGAAACAAAGGAGGGAATCTTTGCTCCTGGGGGATAATCTGGCCGCCATGTTGTTTGTTTTGATTCGCAGCCTGTAGCCCCCCCTCCTCCTCCTCCTCCTCCAGCTGCTGTCTTGTTCTCCTTCTTGTTTCTCCTTCTGGTTTCTCCTCCTGCAGACATGGAGAGCCTCTATAAGCGCAAAATGTTCGCCTCCATGAGGAGAACCAAGGCGGCCGCCTCCAAGAAGCGGCAGATCGGCCTCCCCGCCTCCATCCTGGACGACAGCGATGAAGGCTCCTTCTCCTCCTCCTCCTCCTCCTCCGGCTCCCAGTCGGACTTCCGGAGCTCCGCGGAGGAGGACCGGGACTGGAGCCAGTCCGGGGGGGGGAGCTCCAGCGACGACAGCCGCTCGGTGAGCCGCAGGAAGCGCTCCTTCCTGGGAGGAGGCGACAGCTCCTCTTCCTCCAGCCCCGAGGAGGAGAAGAAGGAGGAGCAGGAGGGAAGGAGCCAGCCGAAGACGAAGGCCCCTCCGAGGAAGAGGAGCAGGCTGCAGCGGCAGGAGGAGTCCGACTCCGAGCAGACAGAGGAGAAGAAGAAGGAGGAGGAGGAGAAGGAGAAGAAGAGGAAGAGGCACAACAAGCTCCTGGAGCTTTCCCAGAGGATGAAGGCCCGGGGCCCCGCCAGGAGGAGGAGCAGGCCCCCGCAGGTACCGCCACCTCCTCCTGACCCCCCCATCCCCAACCAGAGGGTGGGAGGAACCAGATAGGACCCGGTAGAACCAGATAGGGCC
>NW_015151971.1:139211-140941 GCF_000732505.1 Cyprinodon variegatus | reverse complement strand
AGGACCCGGTAGAACCTGATAGGACCCGATAGAACCCGGTAGAACCAGATAGGACCCGGTAGAACCAGATAGGGCCTGGTAGAACTAGATAGGACCCGGTAGAACCTGATAGGACCCGATAGAACCCGGTAGAACCAGATAGGACCCGGTAGAACCAGATAGGGCCTGGTAGAACTAGATAGGACCCGGTAGAACCTGATAGGACCCGATAGAACCCGGTAGAACCAGATAGGACCCAGTAGAACCAGATAGGACCCGGTAGAACCCGATGGCGCCCGGTAGAACCCGATTGCGCCCGGTAGAACCAACGAATCCAATAGAACTGAGCTGCTGCTGTGGGTCGGTACCAGGTCAGAGGTCATGCTGTGGGTCGGTACCGGGTCAGAGGTCATGCTGTGGGTCGGTACCGGATCAGAGCAGATCAGAACCATGAGCGGGTCACTGATGATGATGATGTCTCTGTTTTTAGGGTTCTGATGAAGATGAAGGGTCCAAAGAGGACGGAACCAGAGGAAGCCGCGGGGCGGGGGAGGAGGACCAGTAGAACCGGTCCGGTCTGTAGAACCTGAGACCCAAACTGTTTGGTTCCTTCTGACTAATGATGCTTCAGGGTTGCCATAGCAACGAACCCAGAGAGCCGGTTCTGGACCGGTCCGGACTCCTGCTGATGAAGGAAGAGCCTCCAGTCCGTTTTCAGGAGCCAAGCCGAACAGAACCGACCCGGTTTGGAGGCGGAGTTCTTCTCTGTGGGCGGAGCTTCTTCAGCGATACCGGACTCCATTTCCCACAATGCTTTCTGCTGCCGAGACGAACGGATCAGGACTCCAGAACTTTGTGCGTTCTGCAGCATTGACCCGTTTACGCAGCCCTGGAATCTGGTTCTGTTGGTTCTGGCCCGGTTCATCTGAACCACATCTGGACCCAGAGGAGAACTCCTTTGTTCCTGAATGAGCCGGACCACCTGGTTCTTTCTGGACCGGTTCTGACCCGGTTACAGTTAACACCCAGGTTCTGGTGAAAGAACAATCCTGGGTCCAAACAGCAGAGTTCTGTAGAACAACCCAGAAAAGGGGGGGGGAGTGGGGTCTGGTTCTACCAGCTGTTCTGTTGCCATGGCAGCGCTCCTGTTGCCATGGCAGCTCCTGTTCATATAATCCAAACATGTTGAATAAATGGCTTCCTGTGTGCTGCTGCGTTTGTGGAAAATGGGACAAAGCGCTTCCATCCTTCCTGCTTCAGTTCATCTATTTAGCTGGAAGCTGAAGCTTCGGCCTCATCAATAAAAAGTATTCACACCCCTGCTTGTGTTTTTAGGTCCTGATTTAAACAACCTGTTCAGAATGAAAAGCAGCTTTTAGAAGGTTCACTTCATTAGGAGGGAAAAACTAAAGCTCCCTGGATCTAGGTCAGCTAGAACTGGACCTCCCGTACCATGATGACGCCGCCGCTGCAGAACACCAGCGGGTTCTAGAAGCACCAGCAACAGGATCTGCTGAGTAGCTCAGACTGACCCCTCATGGAGCGCTAAGGAGGGCTGAGGGCGCATTCAGAGGGTCTAAGCTCTAGTGGATAAAAAAGTAGTGCACTCAAAATCCCCCACAATGCACCTCGAAAAGTAGAGTGCATCAGATTTACCAGAATGCTTTGCAAGACCTCTCTTAGAATGGACCCTCCGAGGACCCGGTCTACCTGGACTGGACCCTCCGAGGACCCGGTCTACCTGGACTGGA
>NW_015151971.1:136561-139107 GCF_000732505.1 Cyprinodon variegatus | reverse complement strand
GAGGACCCGGTCTACCTGGACTGGACCCTCTGAGGACCAGGTCTGGTTCCTTGGAGGTCTGTGAAACGAAGGATGGACCAATGATCTATTTATTCACTGGACTGTTGATTGGCTGAAAAAAGTGAAGCCTCCGTCGGCCATGTTGGTACTCCCCACTCCCACAGAGACGCAGTTGAAAGCCTCCCTGCAGCATCCGTTAATCCAGCAGTTTTCCTGCCGTGGGAAGACGTTCCACAGATTATTCCACAGTCGAGGGTTCAAACATACTTGATGATTCGTTCTTTAAATGATGTTTGATGTTTCCTGTTATTTTCTAATTGTTGTGATTCTGCTGGATTAGAACCTGAAGCTGTGAAGTTATTAAATCACCTGATTAATTTAGCTCTATGGTAAATCTGTCAGATTAATAGGCTGTTTATGGCATCATTCATGCATAATCTGAAAATACAACAATATTAACAGACTTCTAATCCAGTCTTTATGTTAAATTTTAAAATCATATGTAATTAATAATGTAATTGATCCAGGTTTATTAGATGTTCATCATCTATTTAGCACTTTAGCCTAATCTATATTATTCTGCTCCATTAACACATTAATGTTATTGTGATGGATTGTATAATATATTGTGATTTATAGACTTCATAATGATGCAATTAATGAGCCGATTGTTTCATTAAGTTAAAGTTAATCTACTGATTCTATGAAGCAGCCAGTCTGAGTCAAAGTGATGAATTTATCTTTATTTTAAAAGTCTTAAGTTCCTGAAAGTGAGAACATCATCGTTGTTTGAAGCTTTAGCGCACAGATTGTTCACATTGAGACCGGTCTAACTAGGGAGTACCAATATGGCGGCCGGTGGCTTCACTTCAACCCTGTTCTACCAACGGCCAATCAGAATCCAGAGATCAGTGGGATGGAAGAGTTTGGCTGTGGATTCAAAAGGTCCAGCCTTCTCCAGCCTTCACCGCCCATACGCTCTGTTGCTTAGCAACCGTCGACACACCAAGCAGCAAGGAATGGATGCTGAGCTTCTCCCTGCTGTTCTGGGTGCTAATATTCCTGAGGAGCTTCAGCAGCAGAACGGTCGTCTCAGATTTATTATCCCACCCTGCAGAGATATTAGGATCAGAGTTTAACGTTTCCTAAACATTCCCAAACCAAACTAGCCTCACAGAGGAATCTGCCATGGCTGTCTGCTAATTCCTGCTAACTGAGAGCAGGCCGCTACAGGCTGCCTGTTGCTGGAAGGGTTAGCCGCTTGAAGCTAGCTAGCAGATTAGCCTTTCCCTGCAGGATAAATCCCTAATCAATGATGCAATCAAAATGATTCATATTTTTTCAAAAGCTTCATGATTTGCCATGAAAGCGGCCATTGTTAGATCTACAGCTCAGCATTTGGGAGTTCCTGCAGTCAGAGAGGAAAATGAAAGGATGAAGGGAAATGTTAACCCTTTCATCTCAGAGATTTGATGATTGGATCCAAAGAGATTAAAGTTCTTCTAAGCCTGAATGTTTCCCAGCTCTGCATTCTTCAGCTATCGACTTTAACTTCATATTGAAAAGAAAAGTCATGATTAATAAAGAAGATTCAGGGTTTAATGTTTTAGATATATCTCATACATTCTAACCATCCCTTAAAATAAAACAGATTAAAGGTATTTTCTAAATCGCTCATCGTGTTATTGAAGCTTTCTTAGGTCTAAAGTTCTCATGGAGGTGAAATAGAAATAGAATACTCAGTAAATCCTCCTCTGCTGCCCTCTAGTGCACAAGCAGAACTTTACAATCACCTTTATAACCTTAGCAATAATCTGGGCAGATTATGAAAGGCTGTCTGCTTCTGGGTCAGTTTCCGGGAGGGTAGATTTCTCCCATTCTGTGAGTCGTGAGTTAGCTGCTGTTCTCCATGTTGTTCCCTCAGAGGCGCGACTCATCGGCGCCCAGAGCTGCTCCTCAGGATGTTCCTCAGCTCAACCCTTCCTGACTAAAAATAATAGCAGAGCAGATTGAGACGGAAAGCAGCTGCCAGCCTCCAGCTGTTAGTGTTTGGGAAAATTATCAGGATAAAGATGCTCATCAGCCCAGCTGCTTCTCAGCACTAAATCATTTTCACAAGTTATTCTAGTCGATGTATTTCTGGCCAAATTTCCTAACAGTAAGAAACTTCTCTGGTCATTCTGTCATCAAGTTTGTGAAAAAAATTTAAATCCCTTTATTGTCCCACAATGGAGAAATTAACTCTGCATTTAACCCATTCCCTTGGGGAGCAATGGACTGCCATTGTGGGGCCCTCTAGCTCTAACCACTAAGCTCTAACCTCTAGGCTCTAACCACTAGGCTCTAATCTCTAGGCTCTAAGCACTAAGCTCTAACCACTAAGCTCTAACCTCTAGGCTCTAACCACTAGGCTCTAACCTCTAGGCTCTAAGCACTAAGCTCTAACCTCTAGGCTCTAACCACTAGGCTCTAACCTATAGGCTCTAAGCACTAAGCTCTAACCACTAGGCTCTAACCTCTAGGCTCTAACCACTAGGCTCTAACCA
>NW_015151971.1:135596-136551 GCF_000732505.1 Cyprinodon variegatus | reverse complement strand
ACATGAGTTTTAAAATATCGGCATATCGGATATCGGCCAAAATCCCAATATCATGCATCCCTAATTAGCTTGTAAATTATATTTTTTAACATTAAAAATAAATGAATTTTTGATTGTTTGAGATGGCAACAACTAATTTCCTATATAAGATTAAAAGAAAAAAAGGTTTTCTAGTAAAAGTCATGTTATATTTTGCGGCTCTACACAACTTTTACGTGGTCGAACTCTGGTCAAAACGGCTCTTTGAATATGAAAGGTTGCAGACCCCTGCTCTAGGCTCTAACCACTAAGCTCTAACCTCTAACCACTAGGCTCTAACCTTTAGGCTCTAACCTCTAGGCTCTAACCACTAACCTCTAACCTCTAGGCCAAAACTCCCCTAAAATTTATGAATTATCTTTCTTTGGGAGCCTCTTATGGTCCAACCTTCTGGTGTTATTTTATCCTCTACCTAATTACTTTAATATAAACTTGGAACATAAAAATTTTATTTGACTGTTTTTAATGATCAAGAACCTAATAAAGTCTGAGATGTTGTTAAACTTTTCTTCCAGCTAAATTTCATGCACAATGTGGCAAGTTTGCTAAGCAACAAGCAAATGTCAGTTTTCCTTTCTGTCAACATGAAACCAAAATCTTTAAATGTTGCACTAATCTAAAGGCTGGTGTGCTGCCGCTCCTGGACCTGTATTCTAGCTTCTAATCTGATTCCTCTATCTGGATTCTAGCTTCTAATCTGGTCCCTCTATCTGGATTCTAGCTTCTAATCTGGTCCCTCTATCTGGATTCTATTTTCAAATCTGGTCCCTCTATCTGGATTCTATTTTCTAATCTGGTCCCTCTATCTGGATTCTAGCTTCTTATTTGGTCCCTCTATCTGGATTCTAGTTTCTAATCTGGTCCCTCTATCTGGATTCTAGCTTCTTATTTGGTCCCTCTATCTGGATTCTAGTTT
>NW_015151971.1:128697-133078 GCF_000732505.1 Cyprinodon variegatus | reverse complement strand
AGCTTCTAATCTTGTCCCTCTATCTGGATTCTAGCTTCTTATTTGGTCCCTCTATCTGGATTCTAGTTTCTAATCTGGTTCCTCTATCTGATTCTAGTTTCTAATCTGGTCCCTCTATCTGGATTCTAGTTTCTAATCTGATTCCTCTATCTGGATTCTAGTTTCTAATCTTGTCCCTCTATCTGGATTCTAGCTTCTTATTTGGTCCCTCTATCTGGATTCTAGTTTCTAATCTGGTCCCTCTATCTGGATTCTAGCTTCTTATTTGGTCCCTCTATCTGGATTCTAGTTTCTAATCTGGTCCCTCTATCTGGATTCTAGTTTCTAATCTGGTCCCTCTATCTGGATTCTAGTTCCCAATCTGGTTTCTCTATCTCAACTGGAAATAAGAACCAAGGAAAATTGTTATTGTGTGATGAACTGTCAACCAATCACAGCTCAGAACGGAAGTCAGGTGACCGTCCGTCCGCCATCTTTGTTAGTGGCAGTGAAGCCGTGGAGGTGAAGAGAGGAAATCGGCGGAGTTTCCGTGGAGAAGCAGCAGCGGTTGGGGCGGCACCATGGTCCAGACCTGCTCCGCATACGGCTGTAAGAACCGGTACCATAAAGACAGAGACATCTCCTTCCACAAGTAAGTGGTTCTGAAGGAGCCGCTCGCTGCTAACGCAGAAGCTGATCGCGCATCTACTCTCAGTATTACGGTTCGCAGCTTCGTGGTGCTTTTGTGTTCACCTCGGAATTTACGCAATCGTCGTGTGAAGCTTTTCATTCTTCTTTAGGTTTTAACGGCAGCTTGCATCCATTACTGTTGCTCTGCTGCCATCTAGTGGATCCTAATATTTATCCCTCAAATTCCCAGAATGCTCTCAGTATTTTTCTAAAAACGAAAAATCTTCTTCCGCTCAATATTATTTTACTTTTCAACCAAATTTTCAAATTTCAGTTCCTCATTAATACCTAATTCTGCTTTTAGTAATGCTCTCTGATTTACATATTTTCTACCACTATTAAAAACAAGTTCCATTGTTTCTACTTTAAAAACCAGTAAGATGTTTCCCGTCCTCAAAAGATTTCCATTTAATAAACTGTGAGCTGTTCTTATTCTATTTATAATTATCTCCTCCCTCCTGTTTGTTCCTCTAATCTTTGCTAATTCTACTGTATTTTGTTTCTTATATAAACGCTTTTATGTCAGTATTCCTCCTAATTTTCCATTTCTTCTCGCTTTCTGTCCAAACTAAACTTTTACCTTCAGATGTAAATAACTTTACTGGTGTAACTATATCTTTGTTTCTAAACGCCTCCTGAGTTAACCCACCTGCTCTTTCACTTCCCAAAATACCTACATGAGTCCAAAATAAGATTATCATTTTATTTTGTTCATATAATCTCTTATTACATATTTGGATGATTATTTGTACATTTTCAATACTTAACAATGCAGATAATGTCTCACTATAAATTATGATTTTATTTATATTAGTGTAATGTTAAGAACCGTTTTACTTTTCTCAATATTATGTTCTATATGATTTTCCCAAGTTAGTTTCTTATCAAAAACGGAAACAGTTTATTTCCCGTATAAATACCACTTTTTATCAACCCCATTGTTTTGTTTTTTAACTGAAAAGTCGTTTCGGTTGAAAATGAAAAAATCCACTTTCTCCGATTGCAGAATCACAGTCAGCAATAAACCGTGAAGCTTTGATCTGTTTTTAGCCTTTAGGACCCAGTTTTTAATGCAAACTCTGCCGATTTAAGCAAGAGATTTAGAACATTACTTCTGATCAATAATCTCAGATTTTTCAGTGAAGAAAAACAGTAAACTTGTTTGGATAAATGCTGCAGGATCTGTCTGCTGTTTTCATGGCAGCAGCCAGTTATTCCTTCAGATGGGAGAGAGACAGTCTCACACACTGGTTAATTGATGTATTTATTATTAGACGGCCTCTGGAGATGAAACGTCTCATTTTGAGTCCAGGAAGCCAGAAAGGATTAAATAGTAAAAACTAAATGAACTGCAGTTTAACTGCTTATTATTCATCCGTTGGTTCTCGCTTCAACCATTAACTTTACAGTTTTTCATTTTCAGAATAAGCTTTCTTTATCAAGCTTAAAATACACAAGGAAGGACAAATAATTCCCCCTGGGCCGATTTTTCCCAGCAGGAGCTTCTCCTCTTTCACATAATACGCAGCTTAATACGATACAAACTAGACTTCAAACCCGCCTCTATGATCGCCTGCTGGAGCTACGCTCACAAAATGTTTTAAATCCAGACATTTTTGACCGTTTAAAAAGCTGCTACGGACGGATGTAAACAAAACAACAGCGGAACGTAACAGTAGGAGGAAGAGATAAGCGAGATGGTGAAAGTGAGGAAGCAGCGGGTTTACATCATCATCACAGCTGGAGTTAAAATGCTGGATCCAGCTTCTGCTCTGCAGACATGGAGTTTCTGACTGTTACCTGCAGGCCGTTCTATCTGCCCAGAGAGTTCAGTGTGGTTAGCATCACTGCTGTTTATGCCCCCCCCCCCCAGCGCTAACACTAAAGAGGCCATGAAGACTCTATACCAGGCTATCTCTGAGCTCCAATCTGCACACAGAGGCTGTTTCCATCATTGCTGGGGATTTTAACCAGGCTGACTGGAAGACTGTTCTCCCTCATTTCTACCAACAGGTGGACTTTGCAAACACTTTAGACCTGCTTTACTCTAACATCAAAGATGCATTCAATTAAGTTTGTTTTTGTTTATACTGTAAACAAAAAGACAAAATATAAATCTGTCTATTATTTTCCAAATTGCAGCCGCACAGTTATTCCAACAAATCATTCTAAAAAATTAATAATCAATCCTCTGGACTTTGTCTCCAAGTCTGAAGACGTTTCTCTTCCATCCAGGAAGATTTTTCAATCCAAAATGTCAGAAATAGCGTTTAGTTCCAGGTTTTATCCAGCAGCCCAACAAAGCCTGGTTTTAGTTTAGAAAACATGCAAATAGAAACGGATGAACGGGTCCCCCCCTTTGGAATGGGGGTCGTTTGGCTTCTTTGTTAGCCTGCAATGCCCCATACCTGTCTATGTCTCTGAAAGGGGGGTCGTTAGAGGGAATTGTTGGTCTTCTGTTCCCCTGTAAAGGGGAATAACTCTCTGGGTTAGTAATGTTTCCTGTCGATCCGGACGGTTCTGATTCTGTTGTGAACGCATCATGAAAGGTGTCTGTCTCTGGACTCTGCCAGGTTCCCGCTGGCCCGCCCAGATGTCTGCAGTAAGTGGGTCGCCGCCATGAGGAGGAGCAACTTCAGGCCCACTAAGTACAGCAACATCTGCTCGCAGCACTTCACCCAGGACTGCTTCAAGAGGGAATGCAACAACCGCGTTCTGAAGGAGAACGCCGTCCCCTCCCTGTTTGGCTTCAGCCTCAGCATAAAGGTCAGAGGTCAGACCCGGATCCGTCCTCAGGAACCTGGTCTGCCTGGAGATCAGGCTCTGCTAACATTTCTATCATGGAGGAAAAAATCAGTCCATCACTAGTCATTTTGGCTCTTTACTGCTAACTGTCGTTAGCATAGACATATAAAGAGTAGATGCTCATGCACTCCTACTGCCGATAGAGGAAGCGGAGCTGACCTCAGCCAATCACGTGGCACAATGACTCCGCCTCCTTGGATGGCAGAACAAACCAGCAGGATTACTGGGTTAGCCAGATAACTTCAGGTTTAACTCTGACGTTCCAGTCTTAGTAATGGTGGTTACCATGGTAACCTGCCCTGAACGGCTGAACGGGGGGGGGGGGGGGGGGGGGGGGGGCTTTTTCCACTCAGCAGCCAATCAGCTGTTAGGAAACAGTGACGTCTCATTTGATTGAAAACCTAATTTCATTCAGAGGAAAAATATCTTTAACAAAAGAACCGAAAAACTAAATATTTTCTCAACAAATTGAAGAGATTTAAATGTATTTATAGATTTTCCCTCCTGTCTAATGTCTTCACACATCTCTATTCACCGCTTTATTCTACAATTGATTCATGAAGCTAAAAATAAACATCTGAATAAGAAATAAAAGTCTGAGCGCAGATTGAGAGAAGATCCTTTGGATCATGATGAATACCTGAGATCCAGACCTCTCTAACCCGAAACACCTTTAAAACTTTGACCTGATCTGGTTGAATCGTCTCTATAAAGTGACCTGAATCACATGAATTGAATTGGAGCTATAGAAATACCAGTGGGACCTAAGACCAGTGGGACCTAAGCAGTCATTCATCTAAAGTGCAGAATAGAGGAAAATGCACTTTCTGAACACTGTGTGATTGAATAATTCTACGCACTTTTCAGTTTCAGACTTTTTTTTTGTAAGAAGTGCAGCTGCTGAGAC
>NW_015151971.1:125035-127655 GCF_000732505.1 Cyprinodon variegatus | reverse complement strand
TAGCTAACAGCTGTTTCTATGCTAAGCATGCTAACAAGCTAACAGCTGCTAACCAGCTAACCAGCTAGCTAATAGCTGTTTCTATGCTAAGTATGCTAACAAGCTAACAGCTGCTAACCAGCTAACAGCTGCTAAACAGCTAGCTAACAGCTGTTTCTATGCTAAGCATGCTAACAAGCTAACAGCTGCTAACCAGCTAACAGCTGCTAACCAGCTAGCTAACAGCTGTTTCTATGCACAGCATGCTAACAAGTGCTTTTTCCGTAATAACCGTTAGCCCATCTGCTCTGCATAGCGTAAAGCAGCGCAGGCTCTGATGGAGGTTTGATTGTTTTATTTGCATTATTCCTCCACTAAATGGAAAAAGTAATAAATTATTTTCTAGAGACGATTAATAACAGGAGGTTAAATTGATACAATGGAAATGTTTCTGATTCTTATTAAAGAATCCGAAATGACGATCCATCAGAACCAGAACCGTTCAAACGGCGCCCGACGCTGCAGAAATAGCGCACTGTGCTAATCAGTAATAAGTTAATCACATGACCTCTGACCTCAACACCATAACAAAACCTGCTGCAGGGAGCTCAGGGACCTTCTGCTGTTTGACCTCTTCAAAATGGCTGCTGTTCTCCATGCTAGGTTGATGTGGGGTCTAAAGACCATCTCCATGTTCTCTGTCCTTCAGACAGACTCTCTGGAGAAGCCGTTCCCCTCAGAGGTCCACTACGCCCTCCCCGTGACCTCTGACCCGGCATCCGCAGAGGAGCCCAACGGCGGCCCGGCAGATGCCCGCTGTGACTCGGCAGCGGTGTGCTGTGACCACAACTACACGGCGGAGGACTCGGCGCAGCAGAAGAGGCGCATGGAGCAGCTGGAGGAGCAGCTGGAGCTGCTGAGGAAGAAACTGAAGACGGCGCAGCAGAAATGCCGCCGACAGGAGAGGCAGCTGAAGAGGCTGAAGGCCGCGGGTCGCGGGCCCAGAACCGGGCCGGAACCGCTCAGCCACGGATTCTACACAAAGACATCCAGCACACGCTGACGGGTCAGAACTGAAGCCAGGAGGTTCCCTCAGATTAACATTTGGATCCGAGGAGCTTTTAGGGGCTTCATTCTCACCAGGAACCCAAACCAGACGGACCTTCCCGGGTCAGAACCTTGTAGAGACTGGGTGGGCGTGAACATCTACAGAACCTTTAGAAAATGGAGGATCTGGCCTTTGACTAGGCCGGCTCTAGTCTTCTGCAGCCTCTAACAGGTTCTCTTCCAGCACGGTTCTGGATTAAGCTCCATCCAGCAGCTTCCCCGCAGCATGCCGCTGCCTCCACCATGCTTCTCTTGGGAAACTTGAAATAAGTTCAGACCACCTCCTGAACAGCAGCAGCTCCTCCAGAACCACCGTGGTCCTCTATTATGGGTTCACTGGACTCTGGAAGAGGTTCTGGAACCTAAGCTGGATTTGATCAGAACCAGAACCTGATCCCTGACCCGTCTGCTGGTTCCTCCTGTTGTCGGATATTTGAAGGGACCAGAACCAGAATCATCTGGGTTTTATTTCAGGGCGTCCTGATCCTGGGGGGAAAAGGAGATTTTCCTCCTCAGTGATTGGCTGCTTCCTATGATGTCAAAAATTAAACATAAACCTTTTGCTTGAAGAATCAAGGGGGAGTAAAAATGTGGTCCCTGCCCAGCAGGGGGCAGCAGGGAGCCATGGTGAGTCCAGAGCTCACAGTGAAGAACTTGACCAAGAGCAGCCGTCTGAACCAACCAATCAGGTTCCAGCTGCAGCAGATGTTGCTCAGACAGGTGATGAAGGTCTGAGGGGACGGCTGGGATGATGATGATGATGAGGAGGAGAAATGATGGAGGCTCAAATATACGGAACTAAATTTGGGGTTAAAGTTTGTTAAACAGAATTATACCTCAAAAATAAACGTTGTTTATTTTTTTTAGGAAGATTATTAAACGTTGTTTAAAAGAAAAACTAGATTTTTAATTGAAGTTTTTTTATTAAATCAAATATAATAAAATGTTCATTTTTATGTTTTAACCACAAGAACTGTGGAAAATTATTGGGAAATCTCCAAAAGGGACTTTTCAGTGTTCAGTGCTGTGTTTTCATGTAAGCTGCATCCATCTTCCCACGGTCCCTGAATGCAGCTTCTAGCCTGGGCTGGCCCCGCCCCTCTACGAAGAGATATTTGTGCCTCGTTTTGAGCTCGCAGGAACCAATCCGAGCGCGCAGTGACACAACACAAGCTCAACTCTGAAACTCTTCTCAACACACTGCGGTCGCGCTCGGTTCCTTCTCTGTTCGCGATCGACACCAGCTGTGCGCTCGGCTCTGTCCGAATTCTCGCAGATTCCTAAATGTATGTAAATAAACCACAATCAGCCAATCAGCTTTTTTTCATCCAATCAAAATGTTTGTTCCAAATACTACAGGTTCTATCTGCTATATATCAGGTTCTATCTGCTATATATCAGGTTCTATCTGCTCTATATCAGGTTCTATCTGCTCTATATCAGGTTCTATCTGCTCTATAGCAGGTTCTATCTGCTCTATAGCAGGTTCTATCTGCTCTACATCAGGTTCTATCTGCTCTACATCAGGTTCTAT
>NW_015151971.1:120645-122298 GCF_000732505.1 Cyprinodon variegatus | reverse complement strand
CTATATCAGGTTCTATCTGCTCTACATCAGGTTCTATCTGCACTATATCAGGTTCTATCTGCTCTACATCAGGTTCTATCTGCTCTACATCAGGTTCTATCTGCTCTACATCAGGTTCTATCTGCTCTATATCTTCCCTCTGGAAAGCCTGACATCTTTTTCATGCCTTCAATGAAAGTTTTTCCTCCTTCAGGGCCAGATCCTGAGACAAACATCAGATAATCTTTGTGACATCATTACACCCTTTGTGACATCATTACACCCTTTGTGACATCATTACACCCTTTCATCCAGCAGCTCCCAAACGTTCTGTGGTCCAGCCGGGCTTCAACCCCCCCCCCATCACAAAAAATACTTCTAAAAACAAAGCAATGTTTATTGTAGATGTAATAAAGGCAGAATGTTTATTCATTCAATACCAGCAGTTAAAATAATACCATCATCATCACATGCTCAGAAATCTGATTAGAAAATTAAATTGTATTAAATTTGGACAGATCATCATTCAGAGGATCTTCAGGTGCAACGGGAAGAAGATCATATGGTCCTGCTTCTCAGTCTGAACCAGATTCACAGTTTGCACTAAAATTAAAAACTTTAAGAAGTTCAACTTAGTTTGTGTCCAATAAGGTGAGAGAGAGAACTTTGATAGAGACACATAGAGCAACAGAGAGAGAGAGAGTGTCGCTGTGAAGCTCAGGCTGTTTTTCTAAGGAAATGTTGACTTAATCATCTCTACTGTGTGAGAAAAAATTAAATTTGTTATTATCTTATTTACTGTAATTCAGAATCAAAGCAAAATGTTTCATCAATGATTTGAAGGAAGTGAAACTGTGAAGCTCGCTGTCAGCCTCCATTTTGAAACTCATGACATCACTGCTAGTGATGCCATGGCTAACAGCAAACTACTACATTTGGACTTATTCAGTTTTCACCGAATGTTTGGGAAGTTTGATGATGGAGAAGGTCGACCAGGACCATCAACACCTGATGGATGAAGATGAAGAGAAGCTGGTCTTTTCTCATCATAACCTCCATCTAGCGGCCATTAACACCGAGTCCATGTCTGACTTGATTCACGCGTTTCTGAGGCCGACTGCAAGGCTGCCAACCTGCTCACAGCTTAGACTTAGACTCAGCTTTATTAATCCCCTGGGTTTACTCCTTCAGGGAGATTCTGGTTCCAGTAGCTTCTATAGAGCACAGAGCCCCCTCCAGGAGTAGCTCAGTCTTTGGTCCCTTCCTCCCAGAGTCTATGAGCAGCTCTTTCATCTTGGAGATGTTGAGCTCCAGGTGGTTGGCACGGCAACAGCAGACTCCTCTCTGTTGTCCCTGATACCGCCCACCATGGCTGTGTCATCTGAGTCCTTCTGGATGTGACACAACTCCGGATTGTACCAGAAGTCTGAGGTGTATAAGGTGAAGAGGACAGGGGCCAGCACTCGGCCCTGGGGGGCTCCACTGCTGCTGACCACAGTTTGAAGAGATGGATTCTTTCAGCCGGACATACTGTGGGCTGTCTGTGAGGCTGCTGGAGATCCAGGCCATTCCCAGGCTATCCAGTTAGTCTGTGAGCAGGGAGGGCAGGATGGTGATGGATGGTGTGTGTGATCACTTCCACCTTAATGAACTTTTTGAAGAGTTTCAGTCTGG
>NW_015151971.1:117386-118730 GCF_000732505.1 Cyprinodon variegatus | reverse complement strand
TGGATGATCTGGTGAACTGGAAAGTGACCTGAGATGACATGCTGTGAATTGGAGCTATAGAAATAAACTGAATAGAATTGAATAAAACTGTTTAGCTTCATTCTATCAAAGTGAAGGAGGTCCAGAACAATGACGCTGAGAGCAGCAGCTCAGAATCAGCAATGTTTGTTTTCAACGAGGACAAACGGTGAATCAGTGATGTGAGTCGTCTTCCATCTGAAGGTTCAGACAGCAGAACGAATCAAGCAGGGATTAAAGGCAGCAACAAGTAAACAAACATGCATCGTTTTCTCCAGTTTGTCAGCTTTGCCTCGTTAATCTGCTGCCGCTGCAGCTTTTAGCTCCGCTCAGGTTCCTGTCTGACGCAGCCCCGCCCACCATTAAACACATGCAGAAGTTTCTCCAGATTAACTACAAACCAGTCATCTGGATCTGCTAACTCTGCTGCTGCTTTGCAGAGAGAAGGTTGTGGGCTTGAATCTCTGCTGGAGTTTTCCTACAGTCCACTAATGGCCGTTAATTTTGGGGAAAGGCGGCGCCTTCGTTGCAGATGATGGAGACTCCAGCTATAAATCTTTTGCTCATTATTAAGAAATATTAAATATAATTTATTGGTTATTCTGTTTTGATCCATATTTGTTGAAAAGCACCTGGGCTCCTGCATCAGTTACCATGGCAACATCATGCTACAGGATGTGATCATCCTCTGAGAGATTTGAAAAGCTGTTTACAGATGCTTCCACTAGTTTTCCTTATTTCCTTTTCTGCAGCAGGAAGCTTATTTTAGGCCAGTTTTTCACTGCGAATCTGTTTCTCTTTGTTTTCAAATCAAAGTGTCAGATTTAGGCCAACTGCTGCAGACGACCTCCAGCGTGAGGCATTATAATTATAATTATTTCTAGACGAGCATCGGCCGGGTGGACGGCTTCATGCATGTGCATCTCGCCCCCACTCCGAGCAGCACTGGCCTCGTCCTGAACGCGGCTCTGATCAGATGTGATCCTTTCCGCTTAGCTTGTTCTCCCACAGCGTGAACACAAACTGGCAGAAGTGGAAACGTCCTCTGCAGAGCAGCTGCAGAGTCCATCTATGAGCTTCTGGTTACAGATTTAAACCCTTTAACTGTCTTTGAATCATAACAGACTGACCTGTTTCATGTTTCAGGTTAAGTGTTTGAAGTCAAAGACTGAGCTTCATGTTACTCCAGTTTCTTCAATTAAAATATTTAGTTGAAAAGAAAAATCAAATTAAGTAGTTTTGGTTAAGCTAACAGAGCAGAAAGTTTCTCATCATAGTAGCTTCATCTGGTCTGTTCCTGTTTGGCTGTGACTCCATCCTGGAGAG
>NW_015151971.1:114541-115063 GCF_000732505.1 Cyprinodon variegatus | reverse complement strand
ACGTTAGCCCTGGCTGCTGCCCGTCTGCAGCATCCAGGGCTAACGTTAGCCCGTCTGCAGCATCCAGGGCTAACGTTAGCCCGTCTGCAGCATCCTGGGCTAACGTTAGACCGTCTGCAGCAGCCAGGGCTAACGTTAGCCCATCTGCAGCATCCAGGGCTAACGTTAGCCTGTCTGCAGCATCCAGGGCTAACGTTAGCCCGTCTGCAGCAGCCAGGGCTAACGTTAGCCCATCTGCAGCATCCAGGGCTAACGTTAGCCTGTCTGCAGCATCCAGGGCTAACGTTAGCCCATCTGCAGCATCCTGGGCTAACGTTAGCCCATCTGAAGCATCCAGGGCTAACGCTAGCCCGTCTGCAGCATCCAGGGCTAACGTTAGCCCGTCTGCAGCATCCAGGGCTAACGTTAGCCCGTCTGCAGCATCCAGGGCTAACGCTAGCCCGTCTGCAGCATCCAGGGCTAACGTTAGCCCGTCTGCAGCATCCAGGGCTAACGCTAGCCCATCTTCAACTTTAACGTTGT
>NW_015151971.1:103237-109411 GCF_000732505.1 Cyprinodon variegatus | reverse complement strand
GCAGCAGCCAGGGCTAATGTTAGCCTCTCTGTAGCAGAGCAGCAGCCAGGGCTAACGTTAGCCCATCTGCAGCAGCCCTCTCTCTGCATAGCCGTGTGTGAAGGACCGCTGCCTCTGATGGAGGTTTGATTGTTTTATTTGGCAAAATGTTCATTTGATTTGTGTTTATCTGACTGTGTTCATTATTATTCCTCCACTAAATGATAAAAGTCATAATTTATCATTATCTAGAGACTATTAATAACAGGAGGTGAAATGCAGCTCCAGACTAGCTTTGAATGTGGTGATGTCATCAGACGCTTCTGTTCCAATTGACCCAGATTTATGCTGCTCCCGTTCTCCCAGAGTCCAGACTTTCCTGGGTTCTAGTCAAGAACAGACTTGGCGAGAACACGAGTCCGTAGTCGCGTTCTAGTGACTTTAGAAATTACCTGTCTTAATTTCTGGGGAAAGATAAGCTAATGGCGGAGCAGCAGTTTAGAGGCACTGATCACACTTCACCAAAGACACAGAGGACTCACCGCTGTTCCATTCAATATTATTCTGAAACACATCGCTACACCCGAAATACGATGAAGGTTGCACCACGGCGTACGGGGGAGTGCTGCACCTTTTCTGAAAGGGAGGAGGAAAAGATTAGGAAAGGGAGGAGGAATAGGATAGGGAAGGGAGGAGGAAAAGGATAGGAAAGGGAGGAGGAAAAGATTAGGAAAGGGAGGAGGAAAAGGTTAGGAAAGGGAGGAAGAAAAGATTAGGAAAGGGAGGAGGAAAAGGATAGGGAAGGGAGGAGGAAAAGGATAGGAAAGGGAGGAGGAATAGGATAGGAAAGAGAGGAGGAAAAGGATAGGAAAGGGAGGAGGAAAAGGATAGGAAAGAGAGGAGGAAAAGATTAGGAAAGGGAGGAGGAAACGGTTAGGAAAGGGAGGAGATTTAACAATCTATTATAGATAAATGCATGAATGAGGTTTTCTAGATCCTGATGGACATCAGTCCTTTAATCCTGGAGAAGTTCTTCAGGCGATCAAAGGCTGACTAACTAACTGCCTTTCTGAGCCTCTGAAGTTCAGGTCCATCATGATTTCAGCCATAATCAGTGGTTTCTATGTGTAGCAGCTGAAGCTGGGAGCTAACTCAGAGCTACAGCAGCCAGAGTTCCTGATGAAGGGGTCTAGTCCATCAGGTGGATTCTGAAAGCTCCACAGCTTCTGTTAACATGACACCCAGGAGAATGGGAACTTCCCCATCAGGCGGAGGGGGAACCAGGTCAAAGATGGGAGCTGAGTCCTGAGAGGATGACAGGAGGAACTGACTGTCCCTGCTGGAGATGCTGACTTCATCTCAGACAAGAAGATCAATGGCTTCATGGATATCTGATCTCAGCTAAATCTGAAATGATATAAAAGCATTTCAGAAACCAGAACCTCCAGATCTAAGTATTACAACATGTTTCATTTCCTCTTCATCTTAAAGAACAGTGATTGTGATTCCTGGATACCTTCCGGTTGAGCAGGAGGTCAGTCCTTCCAGATGTGGGTCTCTAAGGCAAACAGCCAGTAGGTCTGGTTGAAGATGGGATTCTGGTGTTTGTCTAAGCAGCCTGTAGTTTTCAGGAGCAGCTGCAGGGTTCAGGACTCGTCATGAACTCCTCCGCTTCACTTCCAGCCGGTGTTTGGCTGATTTATTTAGCGTCTGCAGATTGATCACTCTGGTGTGTATTTAACCTACTTAGGCAGAGAGCGAGCGCGCTAAGCCGGGCCCCCTGCAGGATTTAACATTTCCAACTGTCAGGACGAATTAACCGGCACTAATACCACTTTCATCCTTCGCAGAGTGACTCACGGCTCCGGGACGCTGAGAAGGAGGAAGCTGGAGCGCGTCTCAGAGATTCTTTTCAACATCCGTTTATTAGACTCTGATCTGCTCCTGGGGGCTTCATGGCAGAAATCAAGCATCACTGTGGGATTTACAGAACAATTATTTAGAGATAAGCTATTATTAGACGGTGCGTCTCCTGGAAAACATCAACCGTTCAGTAAAAAGATTCATTTCTGTTCAATTCAAATTCTTCTCTGTCTTTTTTCACATGTATTTATTGTAGATATTTTTAACATGTGAATGTTATAAAGTCTTTCTATTGTAGCCTGATGTTTTTTGGGGGAATAACCCAAAATAAATCAAGTGTAGCATGATATGAGACCTTAATGTCACCCTGAACTGGATGGGGGCTCATTTTCCACTGCGTCCAGGTTCAGGATTTTGTCCTTTGTTTCATCTTTTGTCCAGTTCAGTCTGTCTCAACTCTTTTTCAATGGGGAAGGATCCTAGAAAACCTCTTGCATGAGGCTCAGAGGAGGCTTCATGAGGAGGCGAGGCCCCTGAACCGATGGAGAACTGGACCTCCTCTGCTTGGGTCCAACACTCCTGTCTGATAAGGTCTTGCAGCTTTTCCATGCATCGCTGCTCCAGGACACCTGAAACAAAAGGCCAACAACCTTTCTGGATGTCAGTCAGTTTAGCGGAGGCCCAGCTGTTAACCATGCTCTGCAGGACAGCGGCCCTGCAGAACCGACGCTGCTGAACTCCAGGACACGTCTTAATGAAAGGGACCAAAGACGTGTCCATGGGATGTCCAAGCAGACATCCTGAGCTCCGTTCCTCAGACAGAAGCAAAGACAGGATGTAGTCTTGGAGGATACCAACCCTCACTAGGAAGAACCTGGACACAGAAACGCCATCTTCCTCCACAGGGTGACTGTTGACGCAGGGGTAGAACATTCCAGAATGATCTCTGAATTCAATCCAATGTAAACGGCTCTACTGACAGGAAGGACTTTGATGACTGAGGTCTGTTCTAGTTTGATTAAAGCTTCACCTCCCAGTGAGGAGGATTAGAAACCAAATTAAAGCAGTTTAATTACGGAGGCGGAACCTCCCACAGCAGAACATCCACCTTCTGCTGATCAAACTGTGAAATTTAACCAAGTTTCCAAATCCTTGGGAAACTAAACACATCCCTGATTTACAGAGAAGCGTGAAGAGGATTAATTACAGACCTGTAGCCAGAGTTCAGACTCTAATGCTAATGACACTTCTCCCTGCAGCAGGGCCTGTCGTCATGTGCTGACTCGCTGACTGACCTTCAGAGTATCTCCTCCTCTCGCTCCACGCCGCCCTGCAGGGATTTTATGCATCATCCAGTTTTACCTCAGAGTTTAGAGCCGGCCCTTTAGGAGCCCATTTTAGACTTTCCTTTTTTCAGCTGGTACCAAATGTGGGCAGATTTTCAGATTTCACTGCATCCTTCCTTTATATCAAACATCATTCCTCTGCAGTGTGACTTTATTTGCATCCAGTTTAATGATGGTTTCCAGTTGTTAGAAATACACTCTTACCTAGATACGTGCAAAAGGAGAAAACAGTTACTGCTGCAGGGAAAGGCATTAAAAATCTGTAACAAGTTCTGGGCTCCTTAAACTGCAAGTCGGTTGGTGAAGGATGAAGGAAAAATTTGTCTAGTTCTGGCTGACAAAGAAAAACAGCAAATAAAGGAAATAAACTCTCCCATTTCCATCCTATACCAGGAATCCCATCAGCGCCACCACCCACACCTCTCTGACCACAATAGGAAGCCACGCTCTGTTATCCTGATGGACCAACACTCACATCATGTCCTCTCCACGTCCAGAGACAGGATCGCTCTCCAGCTCTCCTTCTAAATTCTTGACATGCCTATTTTCGTGGACGGCTTCCTGTCAGAGGAAAGATTCCAATTCATCTTTGCCATCATTCTGTAGATGTGCAGGAGTGCAGTCTGTCTGCATGATGCTCTGGGTGCAGGATAATTCATGCACCCCCCAGAATAGCAGAAAATAATCAGACCTAAGATGCCGCTGGAAAAACAATCCAGAGGTGTTTGATTGACTGTACTATATTATACTGTGAATATGCCCAACTGTGCTAGGAAATCAAAAGAAAAGCTGCATTAAGTCCTGATCAAACTGTTAACTTTGCTTAAATAAGCAATCGTTCACCACAACTTCCATTCATAGCAGAATTTCTCAACAAAAATCCTTCATCTCCATGTCAGACAAATTTCAGGTAAAAACGTAATCAGTGAAAGGATGACTTCACAGTTCAGATAGATTTTATGTTTGCAGATTTATCTCCAGCCTGGTTCTGCAGTGTTTGCTCCAGCAGGTGTTCATCTGATCATCAACATAAGAATCAAACCCGCCAGCAGCACCTCTTTGCCAGAAGTTTAACCCTCACCAGTGATCTCTGCTTGCCTCCATCTGCTCCTCTCATCCTGTTTTCTTGTCTCCAGCTTACAAAGTTTCTGAAACCCTGGAATCTATCCAGCTCAGTTTCTGCCTCAGAGCTCACCTGCACCTCTCTTCTAGCCAGATGTGTCTGGGTCTTAGCTTCTGTAATCGCACCCTGTTGCCCCCCCACCATGCTCTAAGAATTTTGAGTTGAACCAACTGCTGTGTTGAGAACCAATCAGAACGCGCCGTAGCAGATTGCATCTTCAAGAAGCATCAGCAACATCAGTAGCCCTGATGGCTACCAGCGTTCTCCTCCAGACTCCAAGCCCTCGTCTCCGGCCTAACGCCCTTTACCCGGATCTACTTATTATTCTTCATCTTTTATAAATACACCTTAAAACTTCTCTTCTGTCTCCTGAGTGTGTTCTGCATGAAGGCCAAATAAATATCTAACATCTTGACACAAAACAAGAAAATTAAAAACAATCCCCTGGACTTTGTTTCCCAGTTTGAAGCCGTTTCTCTTCCCATCCAGGAAGGTTTTTCATTTCAAAACAGACATTATGAACGGAGAAAGCTTCCTAGTCCTGATTGGTCTGCTACCTTTAACCCGCCCCCTTATACATGCACGTTAGCAGATTCATGGATCGGGTTAGCGAGTTGATAACCAGCTTGGTGGAACTGCTGATCCTGGTTAACATTGATGTGGACTGGTTAGACTGGATAGACTGGGAGGAATCCCAGAAGGTTGAGTTTGCTTGGTGTTATGGTCCTCTGGTTCTGACATTAGACTTCCCTTAGCTTTTGATCAGTCCTCGGCTTGTGGCCCTCCATCATGGTGTCTCTTGGTTGTGGCTAGCTTGGAGATTGGTAGCAAAAGATGATAAAACAAGCATGAAGCAGCCGATTTTACCCCAAACTCAGTCGCAGTTAATTAGTTGATTAAGAAATAGTATTTTTAATTAAGCAAATCTAAACAAAAGTATTAATTACACAAGAAGGAATTCACTGGTTGAGATATTTTTTGTATTTACTAAAAATATGGTAAATGTTTGGTAAATCCAAAACATGGAAACCTGATTAATATTTACTAGGTATCTGAAAGGAAACCCTCTGGAATCTAAAAACCCTCATTTTGGGAAATTCTCGACTATGGAAACCCAAATGGAAAAGCAAATAACCTAAGAACTGTAAGCCCAAAATACATGTACAATACATTACTTGAAAGCTAACACCCTCGTTTCTGAATATATAAATTGGGTGAGTAGAACACAGACCAAGCTGCATCAGTTCAAACATGACTTGAAGTTTTTTTTTTTTATTCTTGGAAATGATAAGTCTTTTTTTAACAGCATCAATAAAGATATTCTTGAGAAAAGACATGTCTCATTATATTAAATCTATTCTACATCATGTCAAACACAAATGCAGAAAATTTCAGACCTCTAGCTCCAACAGTTCCAGAGCTGTGGGATTTAGACTTTCTGGTGTCAGATTGTAGCTGCGCTGAATGGCTCCACCTACTGGTGTCTGTGTTTCTCTCTAACAAGCCTGTAATGCGGTACCCCATTAAATAAACTACATACATTTGGGCTCATTGGAAACCTTATTTCATTGGCTACAAAGCCCAACAGCCCACGTGTTCTTAACCAATAAGAGCAGGGATTAAAACGTCAATTATATCGCGTGTCACAGGCTGACAGGAAGTGAATCGGAAGTGAGATTTTGGGATTATATCTGGCTCAAATCAAGTCATAAAAATATGCAGACACTTTCATCTTGTAGATAAGAAGATGATGTAAAGAACCATACAAAACATCACAGGCTAACGACCGAGGAAATAAGTATTAGAAGCAGAGATGGGAAGTAACGAAGTACAAATACTTTGTTACTGTACTCAAGTAGATTT
>NW_015151971.1:101940-102686 GCF_000732505.1 Cyprinodon variegatus | reverse complement strand
ACTTGAGTAAAGAAGTTTAATCAGTACTTCCACTTTTACCAGAGTATTTTTTAACACAAGTATCTGTACTTTTACTCAAGTACGGAAAGTAAGTACTTTCGCCATCTCTGATTAGAAGTAAATATTAGCAAGATGCTAAGCATTAGCTATGACCAGTTAACCTTTCTGATGTCAACAACCGGACCTTATGGGCTATTTTCTCATCATGTAATATTTTTATTACTAATATGCTTGATAACTTTTAATCTTTGGATCCTTATGGACGAATGGAGGATAAACAATTGAAGATTGGATTTATAAAACGGCTTCTGGACGCCTTCAAAGGTATGTAACTGTGGCTGCTTTGTTTACATGTTGACCTGCTGCTATATCTGTGTTAATTGATGCTCGCTGTGTCCATAAAATGTGATCTTGGTGGTTGAATTGTGGAGAATCTAAGCTTTCCAATGATGTTTAACATGTCTATAGTGGAAGAAATTTTACCGGTGGGATTTTATGCATTCTGAGTTATTACCCCACTTAACATCCACTTTCTTAGAGAGGTTAAACCGAAAATTTTATTTATCTTTACATAAATTGATCAAATCAGCCCTAGAATTGGGACCTCAAGACTTCAAAGAACTAGTGTTGCACCGATGCCATTTTCTGGCCCCAATACCGATACCTGGCTGCGCATTATCTGCCGATACCGATACCTGGCTGCGCATTATCTGCCGATACCGATACCTGGCTGCGCATTATCTGCC
>NW_015151971.1:99666-100111 GCF_000732505.1 Cyprinodon variegatus | reverse complement strand
GATACCGATACCTGGCTGCGCATTATCTGCCGATACCGATACCTGGCTGCGCATTATCTGCCGATACCGATACCTGGCTGCGCATTATCTGCTGATACCGATACCTGGATGCGCATTATCTACCGATACCTGGCTGCGCATTATCTACCGATACTGTACCGATACCATCAGTTTAAAATTGATGTGTCTATATCTGAATAACTGCAGACTACTTGGATCTAAAATAATTGTCCTCATGGCTTTGTCAAGCTGCTGCCTTCCTTTGTGAAGCAGGAAAAAGACTAAAACAAAGTGAATCAGTAGAACTTTTTATTGCCTACCTGGAATAGATGACAATAGTTGAAGAAACTTTTGGCTCTAAAAATGGTATTGATGCCCTATTTGTTGGTACTCGCCGATACCACTTTTTTACTGCTAGATCGGGGCCCCATCCGATACTGGTGTT
>NW_015151971.1:94825-96776 GCF_000732505.1 Cyprinodon variegatus | reverse complement strand
TAATGTTCTTGTTAATGATTTCAGAGAAGAAAGATTCTCTTGCATTTTTCAGTTGTAAAGTCTCTCTTTATAGAGACTTTATAGATGCAACATCAAGAAGAAAGAACACAAGAAGCTTGAGAAATACCAAGGGCTGAAAGAGGAGCTGGAAAAGATGTGGAAAGTAAGAGCAGCAGTGGTGCCAGTGGAACCCTCAAACTCCCAGGATCCCAGCTTGAGGATGACACATACCACCCCACGAGGGGTGAGAAAATAGTTATATATATATAAAAGAGAATTGTTTCTAGAAGTGATCCCTGTGGTACTCCACAGGTAACCTTGGAGCATAAGGAAGATCTGCCATTAATGTAAACAAACTGAAATCAATTACATAGATACAATTTAAACCAGTCTAGGGCTGTTCCTTTAATTCCTACAAAATATTCAAGTCAACTTCTGTCTATAGCTCTATAATTGATCAAGTCATCTAGATCAAGAGACGGTTAGCCTTTGGTACATATCTCTGTAACAGGAATAGATTAATCACATCTAGAATGGAGGAGGAAATCAACAAGAATACCTCCTCAAATAACCTGGTTGGAACTGGATCTAACATCCAAGCTGAAGGCTTAGATGAAGACAATAGTTTTGCAAACTCTGAAAGTTCAACTGGATCAAAGCAGTCTAAACCCGGTTCAGATTCTATCTCAGATGCCTCCTCACATTCCAGAGATAAACCAATCATAGTTAGAGGAGTGCTAAAGATCTTATTGTTAATAGATTGAATCTTATTTATAAAGAATCCAATAAAAATCATTGCTTCTAAGAGCAGGTGAAATGGACGGTTCAACAGAGCTATGGCTCTGGCTGAGTTTGGCAACTGTATTAAAAAGATATCTAGGATTATTCTTATTCTCCTCTATTAATGAGAAGTATGCTGCTCTTGCTTTACAAAGGGTCCTGTTATATAGCAGTAAACTATGTTTCCAGACTAGGTAGGATTCCCGTAGACCTATAGCACCCATTCTCTCTCCAATTTCTTAGCATTTTGCGTCAGAGTGCACAGCTCTGCATTAAACCAGGGAGCCAGCTTTCTTTTTTTAAAGTCTTTCTTTTTCAAAGGGTCTCCGTTGTCTATGACAGTAAGCAGAAAACTAGCAAACCCATCAACAAAACCATCTGTGAAGGGAAATAAACTAAGCTTTTGCACTGTGCAGCACTGCTCAGCGACACAGAGGAGAGAGAAAGTGAAACATATTCTTTAAAATTTATAACTGCACTATCTGATAATGATCTGCTAAAGTGGAACCTTCTTTTGGGGGAGGAGAACTCTGTTTAAGTAATCCTGAAGGTTATTAGAAAGTGGTCAGAGGACAGGGTTGTGAGAAAATACTGTTATTTCCTCAAAATCAAAGCAAAACATCAGTATAAGATCCAAAGTATGAAGATGAGAATGTGTGGGACTATTCACATTTTGAACAAAGCCTATAGCATCTAATATAGCATTAAAGGCTGCCCTTAAGCTATCGCCTTCAATGTCAGCATGGATGTTAAAATACAACCAATACGTAGCTAATTGCAGTTAATAGCAACACCATATATATGTTTGAGTCTGATACACTTCTGGCTAAACATCCTCGTTCTTCAAGCAATATTTAAAACATCCATATTCCTGCAGAATTTAATCTTTAGTAGATCTTTCTATGAGTCGATCCAAAATGAGACACTTTTGAATGTCCCCCTAAGGAGCATCTTTGGAGGTTCATCCAGAATCCAGACTCATCCGTTTACCTCATTAATTCTTGGGATGATTCACACACACAGTCTGCTCTGCTCATCCTACCGCAGCCAGACTCACTGCTCTGCTCATCCTACCACAGCCAGACTCACTGCTCTGCCCATCCTACCACAGCCAGACTCACTGCTCTGCCCATCCTACCACAGCCAGACTCACTGCTCTGCCCATCCTACC
>NW_015151971.1:89863-92868 GCF_000732505.1 Cyprinodon variegatus | reverse complement strand
CCCATCCTACCACAGCCAGACTCACTGCTCTGCCCATCCTACCACAGCCAGACTCACTGCTCTGCCCATCCTACCACAGCCAGACTCACTGCTCTGCCCATCCTAACACCACCTGTCGGGTGGAAATGGGAGCTCACTCTGGTTCTGATGAAAACACTCCATCTGTACTCGTATGAAGCTCTGTGCTCCTCCACCCACGCCTTTAAGAGCAAAAATAGTGCAGGAGCATGAATATGCCCCCTCTCCATCAACACACCTTGGACCTTCAGAGCTCTTGCTTTACTGTAGAAGGAAGAACCTCAGTGCTTGTAGTCAAAGTATGTGATCCATGGATATTTGTCATTTATGGCTTGATTTGATCATTTCATTATCATAGCAATATATGTGCTTTACTGGCACTCAGAGGTTGACGTCAGCACCCAGCAATCCACCAAATGTGGGTGAGTTGTGGTGGGGGTCTCACAGGCTCCAGAGGGGCGAATCCTGGAGACAAATAATTGAGTTTTTTCAAAAAGCATCTAAAAGGATGAACAAACTGAAATGCTACATAAATAAAAATGTGTGAGATTGAAATCTTTAGTGTTTCTATTCATTTTCTAGGATTTGTTTTTGTTTTTAAATGTGTTTATTTTTAAGTTTTGCCTGAATAGTTCATGTATAGTAATCAGTCCTTCTGCTCTAACCTCGTTTAATTCTTGATGTGCCCTAAAATAAGTTTATTCTATTAAAGCTAAAGAAGAGGCCAACAATGTGAGAATATCTGTGTACAGCAGGTGAGTCCAGATCCGGTGCACAACAGCATTAGATGAAACGTCTGTTTTTATCTCATTAATGTTTCTAACTGGAACCTTTGGGGGACTTAGTTTGAATACAGACTATCTAATGTGAGCCTGGAGGGTCGGAGCTAAAAAGAGATGCAGGCTGTGCACGGTTTAATGTAGACTGACATCCCAGCAGCCAAATGGGCTCCTGCACAGTAAAGGGAAACACAAGGACGCGACGGGATGAATGAGGACACAGTGGAAGCAGGAGGAAGAGGAGGAGCCGGGTGAAAGAGCTCTAACAGCAGGTCAAATGTTCCTCTATCAAGTCCTGAATTTGAAATGAAAGACCAACCGACAAAGTGGATCTGATGTCTTTTAGTTTATTTAAGGTTTTGGATTTGAGTAAAATTAAAAACATTTAAAATTCAAGGATGGAAGTGGAAATGGAGCAAAGTAATACTATAAAATAATGTCCTGAAAGACTTTCAGTTTCTAGGTTGGGATTATTATCTGGCTGGAACGCACCTTATAAACCTGGATAATTTTGACCAGTCATGGAAACTAAGGATACAAGTTTTTCACTTATTTGGAAAGTGTGATTTCTAAGCTTGCTGATGAAATCTGATTATTTTTGAAGAGTCCACACTATCTGAAAGTAGGCACCTTGAAAAGGCTGAAGTGGAGAAATAGCCCGTCTCACCTCTGCCTGCTGCTGGGAGTCATAATTAGGTCATTTGCATCTCATTTAAAGAAGCCACGCCCACTGCAAAGCCCGCCCCCTTTAAAGCTGGGAAGTGCCAGGAGGGGTGGGGGGGGCTAACCGTCAGAGGCTCAAACTACCATCTAGAAACTCATGATAGTATTGGGGGTTTTTGGCAAGTGATGCTAACCTTTCAGCTAAAACACTAGTCTGGCTAATAGCTAACGCACATGTTCTAAACTATAATGTATGGAAACTCACCCCATAAGAAAGAGAAACATATTTTTACCTCCAGTGAATTAATTAATACTTGGAAGTTTTTCTCTTTGCTGGAGTCTTTTCTGTGAATTGAATCATTTCAGAAGTTTGCTCAGTGCGTCTGCGCAGCTAAAGAATCCAGTCTAATGTTTTACATAATGAAAGCTTCTTTCCACTCACAGAGGTCTCTTTTCCTCTGGTGTAGCATTTACAGTCAAATTCACCACATTTCTCCATTTCTCTGTTATCTTCGGCATCAAAGTTACCATCGATTTAGCCTCTGGTATCTTACGATGCTAGTCTGATACATCCTTCCTCATTTTCCTCTTTGCTCAGTTGTAGAATTGGGATATTATCCAGTCTTATCATGTCACTTTCATTGTCGCTTAGATCATCTTCAGAATCAGTGTAGCTTGTGTTAATAAACACCCAGCTTGTTGAAAAAATACTTCAGCCGACTCTCGGTATAACGGCCTCGGTTCAGCTATTCTGCAGCAATCTCTACGGCGTCCATCTTCAGTTAGAATTGATACAGTGGCCAGCATGCTGCCTTAATAACAGCCACCGCTGTTCACCAGGAGGGCGGGGCACGAAGGAAACAAAAGATGGCGTATCCATTATGTAAATACAGACACTGACTAACCCCCCCCCCCCCTGCATACAAGGAAATGTCTGAAAACAAGCCCAACATTTACACTTTTAACTCTAACAATGCTGTTGTCTCAAAGCTGCTTCATGACATGAAATAGTAGATTCAACAAAAATAAAATGAAAATCACCAAAAAAATAAAAAATAAAAAAAAGCAGCCTTTTCTCATTTGCTCATTTTGCTTGTTCTGCCGATATTTATCGCTGGACTCTGATTGGTCACAATTTCATTCACTTTAGAGACGATTGTTACAGCTTTCTCTGAACGAAACATTGACATAAACACTTATAATTAGTAAATGATCAAAGTAATCAGTAAGTCAATTACAATTTGCCATTGATTCAACGCCTTCCTCACCAGAAGAGACGCCTGTAGAATCCCCATTACAGCCACACCAACCCTCTATAATTATAATAGAACTTTATTGATTTCACATTGTAGAAATTCACTACATTTAACCACTCCCCTGGGGGAGCAGTGGGCTGCCATTATGCAGCGCTGTGGAGCAGTGTGGGGTAAAGGGTCTTGCTCAGGGACCCAGAGTGAGAATGTGGTGATTGAACCAGGTAGTTTCAACCTACTCAGAGCACAAGCTCACTGCTCTAACCACCAAATGTCTATGATCTCCTGCTCC
>NW_015151971.1:88548-89651 GCF_000732505.1 Cyprinodon variegatus | reverse complement strand
ATAGAACTTTATTGATTTCACATTGTAGAAATTCACTACATTTAACCACTCCCCTGGGGGAGCAGTGGGCTGCCATTATGCAGCGCTGTGGAGCAGTGTGGGGTAAAGGGTCTTGCTCAGGGACCCAGAGTGAGAATGTGGTGATTGAACCAGGTAGTTTCAACCTACTCAGAGCACAAGCTCACTGCTCTAACCACCAAATGTCTATGATCTCCTGCTCCATTTTCCCCTGAGGAGGAAACACTGAGATCTTTGAACTCCTCCACCTAAAGGCCTCCAAGCACATTCCAACGTGCTCTGAAAGCAGCCATACTCGATGCTGGCAATGCATACCAGACTCCTACTCTGCATCTACAGAGACCGGCGTGATGTCATAGTAGCTTCATCTGGTCTGTTCCTGTTTGGCTGTGACTCCATCCTGGAGAGAAATATCAGCTGTGCTGCTGCCATCAACACCTTTGATTCTAGATGTTGCAGCTTGGCCTGTTTTTCAGTGTTTAGTCCCGTTTCTCACCTATAGCTGTTTTCAGCTTTTACTGAGACTAACTGGATCTTCTCTCTTTCATCCTCTGACTTGAAAAATGGCTCAGAGCTCGTCTGATTAACTGTTTATATCCCAGACAGAGCCACATGTGGAGCTAGTTTACAGTTAGCTTTCCTAAAATATAACATTTATAGATCAGAGCTTCTATGTCCCTTTTCTATTTCTGCTTATGTCTCCTTGAACACTAGTTGGACTCAGCAGATGGCCCCATACACTGAGCCTGGTTTAAGTTCTGCTGGAAGTTTCCTTCTGTTTTTCCCCTCCACTGTCGCTGTATGCATGCTTGGTGTGAGGGATTGCTGAAGAGTCAGCACCACATTGCAAGCAAATGTCTACTGTTTAAGGATTTTGACCACCACAGTGACTTTGGCGTGCTTTGATGAATGAATTAAACTTTGAGTCAACACTCTCCTTCCTCCAGTTGATTTTTAATTTAAGATCTTCAGAGGATTCCCTCCAATAGCTAAGAAGGAATTCCCTCAGACCATTGTTGTGGGAAAATTTATATCTTTCTCTCATTATATATTAATATTCATATTTACTCACTATAAAAGTTTTC
>NW_015151971.1:82163-83056 GCF_000732505.1 Cyprinodon variegatus | reverse complement strand
GGTTTTCCCAAACTGCTGCAATCATTTGATGTGAAATATTTAGGTTAAGTCCGTCACACCTCAATGATTTAGACCAGCGTATGCGTGACGTACGAAAAATCAGTCAAATGTGCTGGCGTACGCTGAAGCTGGGCGTGCTTCAGTGGCACAGTGATTAGCGTGCACAACCCATAGAGAGGCCTGGTCGACATGGCGACCAGTGTTCGAATCCGGTCAGTGTTCCTTTGCCGCATGTCTCTCCCCCTCTCTTGTACATGTCAGAGTACTTTGCAATAATGAGCCACTAGTGCAGCAAAAGCCTCCAAAAAAAAAGCATGCTGAAACACGCTGGCACGCCTCGACATACGGCGAGAACGTCAAGACGTATTCCAGTGCCTGCCGTCCATGGTCCATCAGTTCCAGGTCAGTTATCTGATGGTCGACATCCGTTTAGTGTCAGTTCCTCATCAGTCGTGGCGTCTAGCTGATCCTAAACTTCTGCGTAACTTATCCAGAACTTCTCTCCAGCATATCAGCGTATCTGCCGTGTTCCAGACGAGCGCTGAACGTGTTTCTAACTTCCAGCTACTGTATATCAAAGAAATCTTTTTCTGCAGGCAGGACGGCTCCGGGCACATCGCTGCCCCCTTCAGGACACTGGCTGCTGCATCATCTATACTCTATAGATACGCCCAAAGTGGAAAATATCCATAGAAAGTTCAGCATATGACAGCGATTTAGGAGATTCTGGGACGTCAGGCAGACGCTGGATAATCGGCAAGGAGGGAGAGGAGAGGAGGAGAACAGAGGGAGAAGTGAGGAGAACAGAGGGAGAAATGAGGAGAACAGAGGGAGAAGTGAGGAGAACAGAGGGAGAAATGAGGAGAACAGGACTTTTTCTGTCTCTGTTATTA
>NW_015151971.1:80243-81439 GCF_000732505.1 Cyprinodon variegatus | reverse complement strand
ACGCTGGATAATCGGCAAGGAGGGAGAGGAGAGGAGGAGAACAGAGGGAGAAGTGAGGAGAACAGAGGGAGAAATGAGGAGAACAGAGGGAGAAGTGAGGAGAACAGAGGGAGAAATGAGGAGAACAGGACTTTTTCTGTCTCTGTTATTAATAAATTCAGATGTGATGAAAGTGTGCAAAGCTCCTTCCATCACCTCAGAGGGGTAGAAGTTTCCTCAGCAGCGCCTCGGTGAAGACGAAACGCTCTAATCGGGGAACTTTTCCTTCCTTTCTCTGTTAGTGATGTTGACTATAGGTTACAGAAACACACTCAGAGTTTTCAGCAGCTTCTGTGTTTGGAGTTTTAGTTTGGAAGTTGCCGTGGAAACGCAGGCAGGAAACTAGAAGCAGATGTAGGAAGCAAAAACATGAGCGTTTCTCCATTGGGTGGCTGTGAGGCACATCTGCTCCCAACAAGAGGAGGTTTCTGCTTGTGTCACCAAACGCTCCTCAGACACCCGCTCACCCTGATGGGCGTCACATTGAAGGTGATCTATATCAGAGAAGGATGGAGAAAAGCTATGATTTCCTGTTGACAAAGATCTAATTGCGGCATTAAGCATTAATATAAAAAACAGGGTCTGGTTTAAAAGATGTTTATAGTTGACTTTCCACGGTTCAAGTTAAAGAAAAAAGGGATGGAAGGATCGCTGGAGGAATGAATTATTGGCTCTGAAGTTGGTTAAGAGTGACTCAGATGCTCCGCCCACAGATACACTGACTCACCATGAACTGCCAAGTACTCAGTGTGTGTGTGTGTGTGTGATGTACCTGATTTAAATGTCAGTAAAGTGAGAATCTGACTCTTTCTCACTGTTTTTTTCTCTGATGGGTGGATGACTGAGAGGTTACAGCAAACCTTCAGCTTCAGACACAAACCTGTTCACCCCTGAGAAGGTGGCATTCAGATCCTCCTCAGGATAAAACTACATTTCCCAGGGTGCACTGCACCTTGTTGGTGATCAGAATGAGTGATTCTACCAGAACATGTTTGAACTTAAATAATGATGCATCAGTCAGCAGATCACTGATGGTAACAAAGAGCTGAACCAATCAGACAACAGGGCCCTGCAGGAGATGGTGATGGGAGTGATTCATCCACCATCCATCCATCCATCCATCCATCCACCATCCATCCATCCATCCATCCATCCAC
>NW_015151971.1:78576-80162 GCF_000732505.1 Cyprinodon variegatus | reverse complement strand
TTCACGAGCCAGTGTCATCGGGCAGGTTTATTCACGAGCCAGTGTCATCGGGCAGGTTTATTCACGAGCCAGTGTCATCGGGCAGGTTTATTCATGAGCCAGTGTCATCACCTGATTCTGTTCTTCCTGTCACCCACTAAGGCCATTCTGTTTCCTTCTGATCTGTTGCCTGAACTGTCTCTTCACTCCTGCTGGACTCTGCCTGTCTGCATCTGTGTATTTCTGTTTGAGCTGGTCCAACGCATTGAACTCTGAACCTGCCTGAAATCTCTGTGGATTCCTGGGACCGTGGATCTGACGGTTCCTGTTTGGATCAGAACCCCTGACTAGGCTGTGGATTCCAGAACTGTTCCTGTCTGATCTGTTTCCCTGACCTGGATCAGATCCCTGCTCTCTGAGGTTTCTGCATAAGAGACTCTCTGGGCTACTAATTCTTTCAGGCAACAACTATCTTGGCACAACACCGGGCTCCAAGCGCAGAAGGATTTATTTTTATTCATGTCAACAGATCTTTTAAATTTCTTCTTTTCTCTTTGTGTGAGTCTCTCCGGGTTGAAACGTCAGAAACAGGACAGATTTGTCCAGAAGTAAGTCTGTCCTCAGAGACAGCTTTTTGGTCTGTTAGCCTACACTGGATGAGCCTAGAGCTGCTATCAGCTGATGTCAGATCAGCAGGACGCACCTTATTTTTGGAGATTTTCCTCGTGTTTTATTTTATTTAAGCTGATTTTTCCAGGCTGGTGTCGTCCATCCAGTCAGAAAGAAAAGGTCAAAGTAAAACCAGCTTCTGGCGGGGATTTATTAGCTAAATGCTGCAGCAACTAACCCTGAAACATCTTAGATCAGGGATGTCCAAGTCAAAGACACAGAGGGCCAAAAGAAGCTGAGGGCTGGACTGGATAAATGTTTATTAAAATGTATTAAAATGAACATTTCTATTGAACCAAGACCGAACACATTGTTTTTTTTTTTACGACATATTAATATCGATATTATAATTAAAGTTTTTTTTATATTTTTCTTATATAACTTATTAAGATAAATACATAAATGAAAGTGCGTGCATTATAAACTGTGCTGCTCTATGATCTATGATCCAACCAATCCCTGATTTCAAATAGTAAAATTAGAAGAAAAAAAGAAAAAGTTGTATTTTCTCTAATGGCTTTCATCTGCAATTTTTCCCCGAGTCCATTCAACTGAAAAATATGAATAAAAAAAAAATAAAATAAAAAAAAATCTATGGCACACAGAGAACACAATACTTCCTTCAAAGAAAAATCATGTCTTGTACAAAGAAATATAAAAATGTAATGAATCACAGCAGCGGAGCCAGAATTCAGCCAGAGGTTGTTTAAAAAAAATTTATTAAACAAAAAGCAGAGCAATGCCAAAAAGGGTCGAAGAATCAAAAAGACCACAGACTACAGGTGTCAGCAGAGGCTGATTGAAGCCAAAATAAAGATAGCCTGGATGGAGGGAGGGGCGGAGCTAATCCTGCAGGTGATGGAGACAGACAAGCTGCTGAGCGAGGGGCGGAGCTAATCCTGCAGGTGATGGAGACGGACAAGCTGCTGAGCGAGGGG
>NW_015151971.1:75243-78378 GCF_000732505.1 Cyprinodon variegatus | reverse complement strand
TGAGCGAGGGGCGGAGTTAATCCTGCAGGTGATGGAGACAGACAAGCTGCTGAGCGAGGGGCGGAGTTAATCCTGCAGGTGATGGAGACAGACAAACTGCTGAGGGAGGGGCAGCTGGGATCCGCATGCCAGGCAAAGGGAGGTGAAAAGATGGTGCTGTCAGGGCAGAAGTCCGCGCCTGTAAGTAGTGTTCTGTCTTAAGCAGAGTATTGTGCGTCGCAGTTGCGCAGTTAGTGCACTCCACCTCCTCAGACAACCGACCTCAGTCCAGCTTGGATTGTTAAAGAGGAAAAAGCAAAAAACAAAACAATCCAAACATGCAAAACACAACAAGAAATTGAAATAAAATAAAAACACAATCATGTTTTCCCCTGGGAAATTGGGAATGTAGTGTTGGTGCGTGCAACACAACCACACCAACACTACATTCCCCACAATGCAACGGTAACCCGCAAAGTCACAGCAGCGCTTGCAAGCGGCCTTGGCCTGTAGGCCGTGGATAAACAGTTCCAGCCTGTGGGCCTTGACTTTGACTTATGTGTCTCAGATGATAAAATAACGCTGCCCACCTCCCTTCATTAATCAGCTGAAAAAAATGATCAGAAACCAGAGAAAATCTCTCAGCTTGTAACTCATCAACAAAAACCTGAATCATCAAACCTCTTGGAAGCTCGATCTCCAGCCTAATGCGACCAGAATCACATTTATGACCCTCTGAAGCCTCCTAAGTAGTTACTACCCATTTAACGGCAAGGGACCAGTGGCGGTTTTGGTTGGTTTCTAATGAATTTAGCCACCACTAGATGGCGGTAAAGCTGAGACAATTAGGCTTTAAATCGAAAATTCTGTAAAAAAAAAAATCAACAGTGTTATGTCTATGTTTATTATGATTACAATATAAACTTTATAAAAAACTGACATTTGGTTTAAACATTTTATGATTTTATCACAAAAACACCAGAATACAACAGAACAGTCAATTAGACATCAGCACGTTTTCAGCAATGACTGAATAAATGGAAACATCACTTTGTTCAAACAGCTCAATCAGATCATCCATGTTAAAGTAAACACATAAACAAGTTTTGTACATTTGTGCAAAAATAGCATCATTAGAGATGTAAAAAGCCTTAATCAAGTAAAAAAAAAAAAATAATTAAAATGTGCTTAACACAAGTTCTTAACTTGTTCAACTCAGGGAAATAACCCAGACTGGAGCCCTTCCAGCCGTACATGTTCATGCACACACGTTTTATTTGTTAAAAAACTGTTTAAAGTTTCTTACATTTCACCTGGCAGTAAAATCGGACATCTGCATATTTAAAGTCAGCACAAAGTCATCTAAAACAGTAAAGGGTTTATCAGCGTCCTTACTGGAGGCGTGTAATTAAATATTAATAATAATACAAACAACAGCTTCATCAGCCAACTAGGTTTTCTTCTAAAAAGACAGATAATTTTAGACTGAGTAAAAAGTCAACTTAAAAAATCAACTTCAAGTGATGAAGTTATCAAATAATGAAATACCCTTAGTCTTTAAATCACAATGTCTTCATATGTCATGGTTCCTGATTGGTTTTCTTAGAACCACGTGGAATGCCCGAAACGTAAAAACAGAACCTGGAAAAAAAAACACAGAATTTTTGTGGCTGTTGTGCTTTCCCCAAATAAGCTGCTATCTATTGGAAACTTTCTAATCCAAAAGTCTGAGAACAAAGGTAAACATTTTAATCTTTGAATAGTTATGGGTTAGTCAATGGCTGTTTCTCAATTCACTAGAACGCGAGTACGGACTTGTGTCCTCGCCAAGTATGTTCCTGAGAAGAACCCAGGAAAGTCTGGACTCGGGGAGAACGGGAGCACCCAGAATAAACCTGGGTCAGTTGGAACAGAAGCGTACTGATGACATCACCACACTCTAGACTCGTCTGGAGCTGCGTTTGACCTACTGTTATTATTAGTCTCTAGATAATAATAAATTATGACTTTTTTATTTAGTGAGGAAAAATAATTAACTCAGTCAGAAACAACATTTTGCCAAGTAAAACAAAAAAAATCGCTATTAGAGCCACCGGTACTTCACACACGGCTATGCCGAGAGAAGGCTGCTGCAGACAGGCTAACGTTAGCCCTGGCTGTGGTTAGCCTCGGAGCTTCGTTTGTAGCAACGGTCCTCGCAACATTTTTTTCATTAAGCCTTAAATCAGTAAATGGGTCATATGGTGCAGCTTAAAGTCTAATATTCTCTCCTGAAATGATCTAAAACGTACTTTTGTAGAACAACGGCAACAGAAAAGAAAATTTTTAACTTAATTTTTTAACTTAATAAACTCTGAGCTCTGTGAGCGCTAACCTGAAAGCTGCTGCTGCCGCAGTGCATGCTGGGAAAGCTGTTGTTGTTCAGACAAAAAGTCAAGACACTAAGGATGAATATCTTCGCCCAGTCGGACGTGGGAAAAAATGTTTCTTGACAAATTGAATTCCAACATGCTGTCCAAAAAAATCCACAATACAGCGCTCACTTCTCAAAAGCTATTCCCCCTACCCCTCACCCATCTCATCTGTATTTATACCTTCGCTATTGCATTGTGTGAATGTATGTAGCAGGATTAAAAGGGTCAGCCGGACTGAAAAGGTCAGCGGGACTAAAAGGGTCAGCGGGATTGAAAGAGTCAGCAGGATTGAAAGGGTCAGTGGGATTGAAAGGGTCAGCGGGACTGAAAGGGTCAGCGGGACTGAAAGGGTCAGCGGGATTGAAAGGGTCAGCCGGACTGAAAAGGTCAGCGGGACTAAAAGGGTCAGCAGGATTAAAAGGGTCAGCAGGATTGAAAGGGTCAGTGGGATTGAAAGGGTCAGTGGGATTGACTGAAAGGGTCAGCAGGACTGAAAGGGTCAGCAGGACTGAAAGGGTCATAGGGATTGACTGAAAGGGTCAGTGGGACTGAAAGGGTCAACGGGATTGAAAGGGTCAGCGGAATTGAAAGGGTCAGTGGGATTGAAAGGGTCAGTGGGATTGAAAGGGTCAGCGGGATTGAAAGGGTCAGTGGGATTGAAAGGGTCAGTGGGATTGAAAGGGTCAGCGGGATTGAAAGGGTCAGTGGGATTGAAAGGGTCAGTGGGATTGAAAGGGTCAGC
>NW_015151971.1:69155-73452 GCF_000732505.1 Cyprinodon variegatus | reverse complement strand
GGGATTGACTGAAAGGGTCAGCGGGATTGAAAGGGTCAGCGGGATTGAAAGGGTCAGTGGGACTGAAAGGGTCAGCGGGATTGAAAGGGTCAGCGGGTTTGAAAGGGTCAGCGGGATTGAAAGGGTCAGTGGGACATCCAGACCACCGAGCAACAGAGCAACTAGACCAGTTTGATCCAGTGTTTACATTTTGTTTGCTCGTTTCTCATAGAGGTGGATCTGAACAATTGAATACAAATGTTATTAATAATGTTCATTGTGGGTTTTTTCCCCCAATCATCCTGTTAGTTTATATCTTTCAATCTTTATGTAATTGTGTTTGTATTGTGTGCAATTGTCTGTAGCTTTCTTTAAATTTCCAGATTGTGGAGTTGATAAAGAATGTTAAACATTTTAATGGGATAAATGTAGCGGGTTCTGGGATCCAGTAACGATGACATATGATAATCTAAAGGTGATCACTCTTATCTAGCTGGACGTTCTCTGGAGGCCAGAAACGTCTCTAACCCTGACGTCTGTCTGAGGGTCTGTTGGGGCGATGAGGGAAGCTTTGTCTCCGTTGATTTAAAAGGCTTTTTCCAAACCATCCAGCTGCTGTTTCAGTTACTGTATTAAAATAAAGCCAAATGATGCTTCTCTCCCTGTTCTCCGTCTTTTCTGCTCCGGTTTTCTCTCACGGCGAGTCTGAGGTTCAGCAGTGCGGCTGTTTATGTTGAGATGGAGCTGAGTGGGCGGGGCCAGGCTGAGCCTGTGTTCTGGTGAGAGTGGAGGGGGGAGGAGCCAAACCCTGTAACCCAGACCAGGAGACTGGTGTATCTGCTGCAGTTAGTGCGAGCTAGAGAGAATAAAATAAATATTCAGTATCAATCCCAGCGTTGGTATCGATTCAACGACCCATCCCCCCACCTCTTGTTTCTGATGCCCACTTTAAGTTCAGGGTGTGAAAACTCCATAAGATAAGCTAAGCTACAGGCTGGTTTTATATTTCAAGCGTTGTTGACTGTTTTACCTTTATTATCAATGGTGTAGTAGAAATACTCATTAAATCCATATTTTACCTGAAATATTGACAGGAACTTAAAGGGATCTGGAGTTTGTTTTGGCCTTGGTCCTGCAATCTAAGAAATAAGGATGTTGTTTGAGGATAGCCCATCTTTACCAATCGTAACTAACGCTAATATTTTGTGAGTTTAAAGCAGCATGAAATGTAGTTTTGAGTAACTGCAACAGCAGGTTGACTTCTCAACAAGAAGCTGAGGACCTTGCTGTCTTTTTTCTACTGCTGATTAGGCTACTAAGAAAAAATGTTCTGTTTAACTTAGGTTTGTTTTCACACAAAGTGTTCCAACATACTGACAATACATGGGAAGATGAAAGGCTGACATTAACATTAAATCCTCATAAACCTTCAGGATGCTGTTCCGAAAAGTTAAAAAACAAACCAAAGGTTTTTTGAAGCCAGCAAGACAGTTAAATTCTTCCCATCGCCATCTCAACCGCCATCGCTATGCGGGGGGGGGAAATATCTCACCAGGTCAGCCAGGCCAACGATTACCCTTAACCACTGCCTTTTCAGAGGAATGGGCCAGTATCAATGATTGCAGACCAGTAATGCTCAACCACTCCCATTATTAAGGGGTGGAGCTTGTTTTCCATTTTCATTCCATTCATTTGCCATTACAAGGCTGAACTCAACGCTTCCTGGATGGGAATGGTCTTCAAACCTGGAAATAAAGTCCAGTGGATTGTTTTTTTTACTTTTTTGAATGACTGACCTGGAAGACTGAGAATCTCCATCAGAATACTCCAGGATGCTGATTTAAAATAGCTAAAAACACTGAAAGATTTAAGAAAACTAAGAGGATCTTTAAGAATATCAAATAAATGTCCTCCAGCAGCTTTTCTGCAACTCAAAAGAAGTTCACCGTTTTTACTCTGAGATCAAATCTACAATATTTTCAGAAACAAACCCTGAAAGCTCGATGTGCCTCGACTCCACGCGCTAAATCAGCTTAAACCACTTATTCCACTTAAAGAGGAACCATGAGGGTCTAATCGCCCTTGATTTTATAGTTTTATATAACATGAAAAATATACAATTAGATGAGTCTAATAAAATGCAAAATTGTTGTTCATCCTTCAAAAATAGCTACACACAATAAATATATTTACTCCAAATTAATACATTTAATGAAGTAAGAAAGACGATTGATGTGATGTAAAATATCTTTGTACAAATGTTAGAAAAGGTACGAAACTTTCAAGGTAAGTGGAAATTAGTTGTTTCATATAAACTGTTTCAATTAAAAGAGGAAAATATTTATACTTTCAGTTTCATTATTTAAAAAAAAACAAAAAGTGAAACTGAAGGGAAGACAGGTGACTAAAGTTAAACAATAAGCTCAGTAATCATAAGTAATTATTGTAAACTTGGATTTACAATAATTATTGGACATGAATCAGTTTAAACTGATAAGAACTTAATAAATCAATCAGCTGAAATAAGAGGAAAGGTTTTTTTTTCCATCTTGGAAAGTTTTCTTCAGTTCACACAGTAAAATGTTTTTAATCAAATGCCAACAATATTTCCCATTTCACCAGTGATGATTCTGGATGAAAGGGAAAGAGGAGCTGAAACGTATTAATGTCCGACTCTCACATTGCAAAGATCTGAAGGGATTCATGTCCTCCTGATCTTTGCTGGTTTATCTTCACATCACCTTCCTGTCAGGCTGTTGATCCCAGTAAAGATTCAGGATTTCCGACACGTTTCTTCTGTTTCAGCAGACTCAGCATAACGCCATGGGAGTCCAAACCTTTAGCCGCCCCAGCTCAGACCTTCACTGTTGATCTCCTGCTCATCCCTCTCAGCAGCTGGAGTCCTCACTGCCGGTTCCTCCTCCTGATTTGGAGGCAGATCCAGTTGCCACGGCGATCTGGCAGCCGTTGGTTACGTGACTCATCACCTTCTGTTTGAGCTGAGCAACTTGTTGGCGCAGCATGGTGGCGGTGGAGGCCAGGTCAGAGTTCTGACTCTTCAGGACCTTCACCTTCTCCTCGAGCCGTGAGATCCGCTCTAGTTTCCGCTTACGGCACTTAGATGCAGCGATACGGTTCCGAAGTTTCTTCCGTTCTGCTTTGATGCGCTCCTGCGTCTCCAAGTCGATGGGAGAGAGAGAAGGTGGAGATGTGGGGTCCCCTGCTGGGTGGGGGACCTCCGGGACAGTCTGAGGGGCATCTAAACCTCGGGTGTGGGTGTGGGGGCCCCCACCTCCTCCATGCCCTGAACCTCCACCATACGGGATCTGCCCACCAGAATAAGGAGTCTGTCCGGGGTTGTAGCTGCTTAGGTTGGTGTAGACGGGTATCTCTCCTCCGGACATCAGGTTCCTCTGGTAAGACCCCTGCAGGGAGACGGTGGAAGACGAGGATGGGGACATGTGTCCTCCTCCCACCAGCTGGTTCTGCTTGTGGAGGTCTGCCAAGGCTTTAACAAAGCCGTCTGCGAACCCTTCCTGCTCGTTGGTGGCCTGGTTGCGGTAGATGAAGGGGTTGCTGGAGTTGGATACTGGGCTGCTGGTGACCATTCCTTGATTAGACTGGATGATGAGGTGCTCCAGGTCAGGTGACCCCAGCTTCAGCAGGTTCATATCTGCAGGAGGTGCTGTAGATGATGAGTTTGATGTCATCAAGCCACTGTGGTTTCCACTCCGCCCTGTTGCTGAATTACTGGCGAGGAAGTGATGACCTCCAGACATGGCCTTCTTACTCATCAGCATCTTACTGCCAGGGAATCGCTCGTACTCAGCAATTCGACTGAAACTGGGAACGGAGGGGGAGTCGTCATGGTAGAAAGGAGTCTCCATGGCAGCAGTCATTGACCAGGAGGAGTATCAGAGGAAAGCTTGTTAATCAGATTAACCTGAATGTCAGAGCAGTTGGAAAGGTTCCACTGACGTCTGCAGCAGAGGGATGACGATGGGAGAGCAGAGGGCTGCAGAAAAGACAAGCAGGGTTAATGAAGGAGAGTTGATATTATATTATAATAATAATATTTATTGGCAGTTTTGACACTTATTATCTCATCTGTTGAGAGAAACAGTTAAATTCATTCTTAACCTTAAAACTTAAAAATCATGAAGATAACCAAAACACACCCACAGAGGTTTAGTCTCTTTTGGACCAATTCATCATACATTTGAGCAAACATTCAACATCAGGCATCAGGAAGGACTGAAGAATAAACCATTAAATGTTTGTTATTAGCAGTTAGCACCATCCATCCATCCATCCATCC
>NW_015151971.1:64079-68781 GCF_000732505.1 Cyprinodon variegatus | reverse complement strand
CATCCATCCATCCATCCATCCATCCATCCATCCATCCATCCATCCATCCATCCATCCATCCATCCATCCATCCATCCATCCATCCTCTCTCTGCCTCAGGCAGCATAGAAACATTCTCAGCCTTAATTACTGCCTTTTTCTTACCTTAGTATCAGTCAAATGTATAAAATGTTTTAATTCTTGGGGGACAGAGACAGAAATGAAAAGAAAATGTAAAGATCTGTGCACCCTGCCTAGTTGAAGCCTCTATATAACAGATTTTATTGTAATTTTGTACACACTATGTGCAGTATATATCTATATATATGTACACTATACTATATGCACTCAGTGACGGTGAAAAAATAATCGTGTTACCCCCTTGGTTAAAAGGTTCAAATAAAATTTTATTTGGATTAAAAATGTGGTTCATTTACGTTTTCTATACATACTGAAAGTAGGAGAGGACGCTGGCAATCGTTGTTCGCTGCTTCTCCAACATTATTTTGAACATTGTTGTTTTCAGTTTTACAGTCTGAGATTTTGAGTTATGGCTTGATACAAAACCGGTGGCTTTACTCACCAACTGATATCAACCTCCAAAGGATTGTTGATCACCTCCTGCTGTCAGTGGTATACACCAACTGTGTCTGGCCAATCAGAGTGGCGCTGCTCTCAGCGCTAAGAACACTTGAAACAGCAAAATCTCAGCCTGCTCAGCCGAGCAACATAGGAAAAAACACAATGTCTAGCCACACCCAGCTAACTGGAAAACATGTAGTGGATTTCAGTACTATTGCCTCTACAGAGATTCACCACAGCATCAACACTTAAAAAATATTTTTTTAATAAACAATCTCTCATAAAGAAAGCATCATTCCTACATGACCAAATGACAGAAAAGAGATTAGACTTCATGTGTCTCACAGAAACATGGCTCCAGCCAGGGGTCTATTCAGCTCTCAGCGAATAGACCGAACGAAGTCTGACAGCCCCCCCCCCCCCCCCCCCCCCCCCCGCCCGGTTGGTTGTGGTGGTGGCCTAGTTGTCATGCACCAACAGGAGTTGGTGCTGACCCCCCTCCCCCTTCCTACACTGTCCTCATTTGAATGCCTAGCATTTAATTGTAACCCCCCCTCTCCTCATCTACCAGCCCCACCAACCCAATTGGCTTTCATCCCAGAGACACATGACCTTCACACAACACTGCACCACCTCTGTCAACATCATGATACTTGGAGATATTAATATTTATGTAGACAACCCTCCTCTCATTTTGCAGCTAAGTTTCTGCAAATTTTGGACTGCCTCAACCTTCAACAACATGTTGATGGCCCCACACATTCCAGGGCGCACACACTGGACCTGGTCATATCCAACTCCGCCCCCGTTAGGAACCCTCTAACATATGATCTGGGTGTGTCTGACCACAAGACCATCTCAATGGAGCTGTAACTCATTTCCCCACAAATCAAAGCCAAACGTCAAATCTTCTATAGGGACCTGGAAAAAATGAACTCGGACACCTTAACCATTGATTTCTCTTCAGTCACCGAGTCGGTTGATTTCCACAACCAATCTCTGAGCAGTCTCCTAGATCTCCAGGCCCCTGTCAAAACTAGAACTGTCAGCTTCTTACGCCCAGCCCCATGGTACACCTCCGAACTATGGCAAATGACAAAAGCTGGCCGAGTCCTTGAGTGGCGCCTCAAGGCCCCAGGACTTACTGTTCAAAGGCAGGCCTACTGTGAACATCAGAAGTCCTATGCAAGGTCCCTGAGAGATGCACGTTCACAGTTCTATTCTAACATTATCAACAACAGCCCTGGAAACTCCAATCAACTTTTCTCAACCATAAGATACATTCTCAAACCACAAGCACACTCTCAAACAGAAGACACAGAAGAAAGCTGCAACAACTTCATCACTTTTTTCAGCAAAAAAGTAAATGCCATCCTCTCCCTACTACCCAGTTACTCCACGCTGCCTGTCCCGACTGCCAACCCACCACCTGGGATTTCCCAACCTCTCAGCTGTTTTTTGGTCATCTCACAGCAAGAAGTTGAGGACATCATCAAAAGGATGAAACCTTCTACCTGCACCCTGGACCCTTTCCCAACAGTCTTGGTAAAATCCAATCTCCATATCATAAGTCCAATTATCACAACATTCATTAATCACTCCCTCCAGTCCGGCCAGGTTCCATCAACACTGGAAACTGCTATCATGAGGCCAATTCTCAAAAAACCCACCCTTGACCCAGAAGTCTTTGCCAACTACAGGCCTATCTCCAATCTGCTTTCCTTTCAAAGGTGCTGGAAAAAAGTAGTTTCCACTCAGCTTCAGGAACATCTAAAACAACATGACCTGTTTAAAAAATTTCAGTCAGGTTTCCGCAAGGGCCACAGCATGGAAACAGCTCTGTTCAGGGTCACAAATGACCTGTTGATGACAGCAGATTCTCCTGGACTTGATTGCAGCATTCGACACTGTGGATCACAACATCCTCCTCCATCGTTTAAGCTCCATTATCAGAGTCTCTGAGTCTGTCTATGACTGTTTTTCAGTACTTTTTCATCTTACCTCTGGAAGAACTGAGTATGTCACCTTGGGAAAGGCTAAATCCCTGGCTCACAACATCACCTGTGGTGTCCCTCAAGGTACAGTGCTCAGTCCCACTTTCTTTAATCTGTACATGCTCCCTCTTGGCCATGTCATCACCCAGCATGGGGTTTCATTCCATTGCTATTCCATCCTCTGCTCCATTGCTATCATCAACTTTGACCACCTGTCTGGAGGAAGTAAAAGTGTGGATGAAGCACAACTTCCTTTAGCTAAACAGCTCCAAGACTGAAGCCTTTAAGGCTTACATCAAACACCTCTGCAAGACCTCCTTCTTCCAGCTCAGAAACGTCGCCAAACTTCGTCCCACACTCACTCCTGCAGATGCAGAAAAGCTTGTCTACACTTTTTTCTCCTCCATGCTGGACTACTCCAATGCGCTCCTCATCGGGATCCCTGAGAAAAGCCTGAAGAGGCTGCAATACATACCAAACAGCACTGCTCGGATGCTAATGAGGGTGCACAAACATGACCATATCACCTCCTTCCTCAAATCACTGGCTTCCTGTTACACTCAGAATTGAGTACAATGTCTCCCTCCCTACCCCGCAGGGCATCCATGGTGATGCCTGACCATACCTTAAGGAACTTCTCACCCCACAGACCTTAACAGGTAACCTCAGATCTACTGCAACATATCTGCTGAAACCACCAAGGTCAAAGTATCGTACAATCGGAGATTGGCTTTCTTTTCAGCTGCTCCCAGGCTGTGGAGCGCTCTCCCTGGCCACCTGAGGACCCCACAGACTGTGGATGCTTTTAACACACACCTTATTAGGGGAGCTTTTTATTGAACCCCCCCCCCCCTTTTTGTATAAATATAAAGTGCATTACAAGTCCAAAGTATTATGTTTTTTAAATACAGGCATCAAGAGAGCTTGCCTTAATATAATCAATGACTTGACTAATCCCCCTGACTCACTGACTAATGGACTTGAACATTTATTGAAGTTCTGAAGCAACAATTCAGGAAGAACATTCTTTGGAAAGACATTTTATTTTCTTAGGTTAATTTTAGGCCTATAGGTATTGTTATTTTTACACTTTTCAATATCTTTTAGTAAAGCTACATTTAACTACAAACTTATTGCTATCTGTTTAGCTCCTATGAACCTAGACCATTGGACCTGGAAATACCCTGAAATGGGTCATTATCAGATCAGAGATGAAAAAGTCAGACACTACCTCTGTGACCTGGTGTAGGTACCAGATTTGCTCGGGGCCCCACCCCTTCTTATGATGTCAATATATGGCAACTCCACTCGGACTGTATTGCACCCGTTTCTTAAGGATCAACATATTATTCCCTATATTTGCTATTATTTTACATTTTAATTGCCGATCTAAAGTAGCCAAAAGTAGAAAACAATCATTGCCAGTCTTGAAGGAAAGTCCTGCCCTCTAAGACAGACTGAGCTCTGCCATTTAACAAGGATACACAAAAAGTATTATTTATTTTTATTCTTTTTATTAAGATCTGAGGGCAGTGGAGGATAAATGAGACATCTTAATAAAATTAGTTATTCTAATTTTAGAAAATGAACAGTTGTTGTTGGTAAGAATTCAAAAGTAGCATAGCTTAATATGGCTAATTGACCGAGCTAAAACAGGCTAACCTGTTAGCTACTGAGCACAGCTAGCCACAGCGCTACCCAGCTCTCCCCCTTTATATTATGGTTCAACAGAAACAGATTTTTTTCAGTTTTGTTATCAATCAGGTAAAACTTCATTAGACATCCTAACTGACGCCAGCGATGTTATTATCGTTGTCTGGGCAACCACAATATTTTACATAATAAGGGAACGTTCAGCCAATCATGAAGCGTAACGTCACTGGCAGGAAGCAGGACCCGAGCAGATGTGGTACCTACATATAGGGATGGGGATCGAAACCCGGTTCCATCAAGGACCCGGTTCCACTTTTTTCAAAACCCGAAAATCAATAACGTTTGGGCTTATCGATACCACTATCGAGTCTGGTCGTTTTTTTTTTTTTTTCCCCGGAGGTCCTGTAACATAATTGTGTGTCCCTCGAGTCGCGTCACAGCATTTAAATCTAATCAATCCAATCACTGCAGCATGTCCACCAATGTTTTGGAAT
>NW_015151971.1:59893-62049 GCF_000732505.1 Cyprinodon variegatus | reverse complement strand
CAATAAAAGCAATACCAGTTCTGTTAAAAAAATTTTGTTGCATCGTCTTTCCACCAAATAACAGAAAAGTATCGATAGTGGTATCGATAAAGACTCGGATTGATAAGGAGTATCGATAAAGGTATCGATATCAATAAATATTAACGATCCCCATCCCTACCTACATACCAGAAAGATGTTCTGGTTCTGGCCTCAGACGTTTTTCGGTAAAATACCATCATGGAAAACATGGAAACCAACAGACATGGGTACCGGGGACTGTAGGTCTCTAGATGTTCTAAATGAGAAGAAACCAAAGCGAGGATGAACTAAATGTTCTTCAGCTGAATCACAGTTTCTGGTCCAAAGGAAGAACGTTTCAACGTTAGCATCCAGCTTCAGCTAATCCAGCTAGAAGCTGCAACCAGGATCTAGATCTGGACCTTCAGAGGCTCAGAGAGACAGGAACAAAGTGCAGCTTCTACCTGAAGAACATCTGCAGGATTAAAGGACTGATGCTGAAAAACTACTTCCTGCTTCGTTCATCTTTAGTAGAATTGATCCCTGCAGCGGCTCCTCCACAGGTCAGCCTAGAAAGTAGATCATAGAGCTGCAGCTGATCCAGACGCTGCTGCCTGCATCCTCACTAGAACTATAGAAAGTAGATCAGACAGCTGATCCAGGCACTGCTGCCTGCATCCTCACTAGAACTATAGAAAGTAGATCAGACAGCTGATCCAGGCACTGCTGCCTGCGTCTTCACTAGAACTATAGAAAGTAGATCAGACAGCTGATCCAGACGCTGCTGCCTGCATCTTCACTAGAACTATAGGAAGTAGATCCTGTGTCTCTCCATATTTCAGATAAGACTTTAAAATCCTTCTTTTAGTCTAGAAATCACTGAATGGCTTCGCTCCAAAATCCATTACATTGGTTGGCAGGGGATCAACAGCCAGACCTTTCAGATACTGGAACAAAACCAAACATGAGAAGCAAGTTTTAGTTCTTCTGCTCTACCAATCAGGAATAACCTCCCAGAAGACAATAAAAATAAAAAAAATCCTGAAATCCACATTTGGATTAAATCCAGATTCAAAAATTATAATTTAATTGAGTTTCATTTATTTATTTTTTTAAAGGTCTTGCATATTTCTCCTTTGTGTGTTTTTTGTCTTGTTTACCAAACTGGATTGTTCTCCCAATGAAAGGTCCGATAGATAAACTGGCCTTAATTGAGAGGTTCTGATTGCCGTTGAATCCAAAGCCTTCCACACTTTTCAGAACTGAATTGTGCAAAAATAAAAAAAATTAAACCCATGAATGCTCTACTTTGGAATAGTGTGAAGTTTGACTCTAAGGAAAATCTGTGAACAGTTGAAGGAGATTGAATTTCTGATCTGAACCAACCTGAAGCTTTTCTGCTGGAAGCAGAAAAATATAAAATCTACCAAATAAATCTACAGATTTAATTAAGATATTATTAAATCCTACAGTTTGGTTCTGTGGTTAAAAACAAAAGAGTTGAAATAGCTGCTCTCCTTCTCTCCTGATTAACGCCCTCTAGTGGAGACAGTATGTAACAGCAGCTGAATGCAAACCATACAAACTGGAGATCAGCTGATCTCATCACTGATTTCCTTTTCTTGAGAATTGGAACAATTTAGAAATTTCGTATATTTTACTGCATTTTAAAGCAGTCTGATTAAAAAACAGGAAATGAAGAAAAAATGTATTTTAAGATGTTTCTAAATAAAATTGAAGTGAAATAGAATATAAATATGGATTATGCTGATGAAGGTTCTCAGTCATCCAGGTCATCGTCATTCCTTAAAAAGGGAATTTTACAGATTAAATATGGATTAGAAAATTATCATTTAAAGTTCCTAATAAAAAGCCACGAATCAATTAAAAGCAAAGACACCAAATATTCCTGAAAGGATTTAAGTTTTTTTTCTTCCTTTTCTTACCAAATTTGAAGCTCTTCAGTTGCTGTTAACTTCACACGTACCGACAGACATCATCATCATCATCATCATCATCAGGACTCACCTGAAGAACCTCCACTGGCTGTTGAGCCGGAACGACAAAGGCAAAAAACTCGGAGAGCTGAGAGGGAAGAGAGGGAGCTGGAATAATGATGATGATCTGGGTGAAGAGAGGGAGGGAGGGAGAGGGAG
>NW_015151971.1:54564-56368 GCF_000732505.1 Cyprinodon variegatus | reverse complement strand
CAACAGTATTCCATGATCAACAGTATTCCATGATCAACAGTTTTCCATGATCAACAGTTTTCCATGATCAACAGTATTCCATGATCAACAGTATTCCATGATCAACAGTTTTCCATGATCAACAGTATTCCATGATCAACAGTATTCCATGATCAACAGTTTTCCATGATCAACAGTATTCCATAATAAACAGTTTTCCATGATCAACAGTATTCCATAATCAGCAGTATTCCATGATCGAGAGTATTCCATGATCAACAATTTTCCATGATCAACAGTTTTCCATGATCAACAGTTTTCCATGATCAACAGTTTTCCAGAGTGGGATGGTCTTCCTTGTCCACCAGGCGTTTAGACTTGATTGATTGATTGTGATAATCCAAACCTAAAAGAAGGTTATTTACACAAATATTTACCCAGCTGATGATTTCAGTGGATCATGTTTAGCCTGGAGAAATTAAATTGGTGAACGGATTTATTGAGTCGATTAAGGAATTTGGGTTCCAGTAACTCGAGATTTATTCATCTAATATACGGATAATGTGGGATTAACGTTTAGACCAAAACGTTATTCAAATATATTCTAAATATAAGGTGAAAATTATTTAATTAAAATCACTGGCAATAGAAAACAACTACTTTCCACAAAACTTTGGTTTCTAAATTCAGACTTCCTTAAAATTAAAATCTGTGACAAAGCATGAGTTGGAATAATGAAAGAAACGCAGGAAAGACATGATTTATCCATCAAATCGCCATGATTGACAGAGAAAATAGTATAAAACCAGCCGGGGACCTTTGAAGGATCAGAGGACTGATGTTAATTAACGATGAGCAGCTGAGCTGGAGAAGCACCTGCTGTGATACTTTAATAGAGAAAAGACTTGAAGGTATGAATGAGGAAACACTGGAGCCTTGAAACGATCCATCTCACCTGAAGAGAATTAGTGTCAGCGAGCTGAACGCAGAGCGAGCTGAACACAGTGCGAGTTGAACGCAGAGCGAGCTGAACGCAGAGCGAGTTGAACGCAGAGCGAGCTGAACGCAGGGCGAGTTGAACGCAGAGCCAGCTGAACGCCGAGCAAGCTGAATGCCGAGCAAGCTGAACGCCAAGCGAGCTGAACGCAGTGCGAGGTGAACGCAGAGCGAGCTGAACGCAGGGCGAGCTGAACGCAGAGCGAGCTGAACGCAGAGCGAGCTGAACGCAGAGCCAGCTGAACGCAGAGCGAGCTGAACGCCAATCGAGCTGAATGCAGTGCGAGGTGAACGCAGAGCCAGCTGAACGCAGTGCGAGTTGAACGCAGAGCGAGCTGAACGCAGAGCGAGCTGAACGCAGAGCGAGCTGAACGCAGAGCCAGCTGAACGCAGAGCCAGCTGAACGCAGAGCCAGCTGAACGCAGAGCCAGCTGAAACCAGTGCGAGTTGAACGCAGAGCGAGCTGAACGCAGAGCGAGCTGAACGCAGGGCGAGCTGAACGCAGGGCGAGCTGAACGCAGAGCCAGCTGAACGCAGAGCCAGCTGAACGCCGAGCGAGCTGAACGCCGAGCGAGCTGAACGCAGAGCGAGCTGAACGCAGGGCGAGCTGAACGCAGAGCCAGCTGAACGCAGAGCCAGCTGAATGCAAAGCCAGCTGAACGCAGAGCGAGCTGAACGCAGAGCGAGCTGAACGCAGGGCGAGCTGAACGCAGAGCCAGCTGAACGCAGAGCCAGCTGAACGCAGTGCGAGTTGAACGCAGAGCGAGCTGAACGCAGAGCGAGCTGAACGCAGGGCGAGCTGAACGCAGAGCCAGCTGAACGCAGAGCC
>NW_015151971.1:49987-52107 GCF_000732505.1 Cyprinodon variegatus | reverse complement strand
AACAACTGGTAACATCTGGTAACATCTGGTAACATCTGGCAACAAATGGTAACATCTGGTAACATCTGGTAACATCTGGCAACAAATGGTAACATCTGGTAACATCTGGTAACATTTGGTAACAACTGATAACATCTGGTAACATCTGGTAACAACTGGTAACATCTGGTAACATCTGGTAACATCTGGAGGACGGAGTCTTCCAGCCTCAGTATCCCGTTAGAAGGTTAACGGAGGAACGACTTCTGGCATCGAGGTTCCTGGAGGTCAGCAGGATCAAAACCAACCATTTCTTTTTCAGACGGTAAGATTAATCTTCACAATTTAAAGTAAATTTCAAAAATTAAAACACAACAGATTGTTATCAGATGTATATATTATTAGAAATCAAATACTGGAAGATTAGCTCAAACAAAGTCCTCTTCTCTATAAAAAAGATAAATGTAATCTATTTAGAAAAAAAGTAACTAAATTATAGATTAATAGGTCCATCATTTTTAATGCCATAAAAATTAGTATAATACTAAAGATCCTACCTACATTGCGTACATATACATACATACAGACATGATGAAAGGTAACTTTGCTTTGGGGGAGAGGAGAGACAATTCAGGTTTTTTCACCTGTGGATCAGAAGAGCAAAGGAACGTCAGGTTCTCTCTAAGCACTGAGAGGAAGGATGCAGGCGCCACCAGAAGGTATTTCATTTTACTGAGACCTTGGTATATAGAGTGGGATCTCACGTATTTCATCTCACATTTATTGGATTACAAAATAATACTTTTTAGAGGAATTTCCAAAGCCTAAATGACAAATGGCTCCTCTATTCTATTATTAGAATAAGTATAAAATGAGCAATGACTGCACTATAGATCACTATAGATCACTATAGATCACTATAGATCACTATAGATCACTGTAGATCACTGTAGTGCCTCAAAACTTGTAGCACACATAGATAACTTCATCTAGTTCATTCTACAACTATTACTTTGGGAAAATGTGCTAAACTCAATTTTTTAATATTTCTTCATTGTTATTCTAAGCAGGCCAGGTGTGCAATCTCTGCAACAGGAACCACAGCACTGAGCGTTGTGTTCACTGCACAAAGTATACCTGTCACAGATGCAGGAAGGACTCACCTTGGGTTTGTAGAAACTTCTAAATGGGACAATTGTAGCTTCATATGTAGTGCTTTTCTTTGGCTGAAATAAATGTTACTGCTATATGAAATCAGACTGTTTGTCATTCTCTAAGCTGAAATGTTGAATGACATGAAAAGGCGAGACAAGACAAAATACAATTATTTTCTATGTTTCTTTCACATAGTGAGCTTTGCAATATAAATGAGTCTGTTGGTGAATGGACAATATAAATAGGCTCTGCTTTGCCTTGTTGGTAAAGCTGGTTATGACCTGTTCTCAGCTCAGGAACTGGGACCCGTATGATATCTGGTTGTTCAATAGGTTTAAATAAAAGATTTAGATCTGACTTATCAAGCTATTCCTGCAGAACGGTCTGATGTTGCAGAGGAAGTTAATGAAAAGTGGAGCATGCTCTGGTTCTGATGCCAGTTTGTTTCAGCCTTTATCCAGTCTCCTGTAGAAGAGCTGGTCACATCACAGGTTATTAGCATTACAGCAAGGACTCTTAGCAAGGTAGAGTGAATACACTGGGGGGGGTGGGGGGTGTTGGGGCTTGCAGGAAAACTGGAATTCTCTGGGAATTCTAGTGTTAAATATGTAAACCGCAAATTATCTTTCTACAAGAAAAAAAACTCTGCAACTACCTTTTCCTATGTCAGAAAAAACTCATTTCAGGGAGACGCTTATCCCTCAACCCCCCGCCCCCCGGGGACCATGGCATCGTGCCCCATACATATACCCCATTTACACGACTCTTGAAAAACCGATCCATGCCGAGACCGGTCCGAGCTCGGTTCTGACGACCGTTTACACATCACGCTATTTCGGTTCCTCGACTCCTCGCCTCCTAGTGACGATCTGCGGTATTACTGCCAGTATTGAAGGAGGAAATCAAGCAGTTGGTGGCGGTAACGCACCAAAAGTTGTTTGCCAACCGCCGTAAAACACAAGAAGAAGAAGAAGGATGGAATCAAG
>NW_015151971.1:39402-49972 GCF_000732505.1 Cyprinodon variegatus | reverse complement strand
CGCCCGTCACATTCAGAAAGTTATGCTTGATTATTATTGCTGTACTTCGGTGTTATTATATAAAATGTTGCATGGAGAAGATTTTGATTGTTGTTTATAGTTGAAGAAGAAGTTTTTCTTCTTCTGTTTCCGGAGAGGCATTACCGCCAACTACTGGAATGGAGTGTGAATCGCGATGTGCAGCCAGACGGAGATGACGCGTTCTGCTCCTGCGCTCTTATTATCAGAGAACCGAGCCAGGGAAAAACCGAGCCGAGCCCACCTCCGGAACCGGTCTGCAGTTATCTCGGTCCGGTTGTGTCTAGCTCAGTAGTGTAAATGGGAAAATAAACACTGAAGGCCAGCAACTTCTCATCAACTGTTTATTAACTAACAGTAATTCCTTAAACGCTAAGCAGATCAATATTGGTCTTTTATTTTCAACACTTTCAATCTCATAGCCTTGAACATCGGTTGTACTTTCTGTTTTTCATGGATTTCAGCATACAGTGCATCTCGCCATGGTGTCATCATTCCTCACCATGGCCGGTTCTAGACAGGGGCCAACGGGGCCAGTGCCCCTGTAGATCATCTCCTGGCCCCTGTTATGGCCCCTGCACTGAAGACAGAATACTTAACAGAAATTCTAATGATAATGCGCTGGAACAGACATGATTACTGATGGGTCCTTTGGATCTATTTCATTCTTTTTCTTTACAAATACTGTTTTACTAATTATTCAAAAACAATAAGGTGATAGCTTCAGTGCTGAGATAGGATCCCAGTTTTCATCTGCTAAATGTTTTTTTTTTATAACAAATAAAAAATGCTCTAATTTTTACAGATGAATTTAACAGTTTTTCAAATCTATAGAAAACGGTAGTTTTAAACTTAAATTAAGTCAAAAATATGTAAAAATCCTAAATTATAAATGTATATTGACCTAATAAGTAATAGAATTTCTATTGAAACTAATTGAATAGAAATTTTACTTCATGCAGCTCTATTAATATATTTGAATCTCTTGCTCTGTTATTTATCAGCCCAGTGGATTGTCCAACAAAAGGACACGTCTCTGTTTATTATTTCCTGCTGTCACCATGTTCCATAATCTTATGAAAGGACCTGGAGACGAAAACTGAGGCAAATCCAGAGAGAGAGAAAAGGGTCCAAACATGGTCTGACACAGTAATAATTAAATGTTCACAGGTTTTGGTCACAAACCAAATTCTCTATTTAATAATTATTTATTTCTCTATTTCCACAACAGCCACTCTGAGAGATTTGCTTCATCTCTTCAGGATATTTTGTTATGTTGATTTATCCCTTTGCTTGAATGTCTGAGGTTCTGATTAAGACTGAGGAAAGGTGATGCTTCCTCTGACTGTTCGTGTTCTGTTGAAAATCTTAACAAATAGAAAAAAAAGAGTGAATAATATAATCCAATAGAATGAAATTAGATTCCTCTAAATGAAAATCTAAGAATTGGATTTTCCTTTCCTCCAAAAATATTAATGCACATGAATATAACATAGAACTTCAAAAACAAATCCAGTGAAAATGTTTTAACTCAGTCTGTTTCCCCTGCAAGGCTGAGAAAAGGTTGGAGTGACGGGCGGTTTAGACAAATCATGCTTATTCCCACGACAAACTAAATTGTTTCCTAAGGTTTGTTAAATTGTGTGTTAATTTCTTTGACTCTGACACAACCGTCACCGTTTTTTCATCAACATAAATAAGGGAAAGCATTAAACTGTCAGAACAGGGCAGATTGCTGTGCCATAAGGGCTGTTCTCTCTTTGCAAAGATAAGAAAATGAAGTTCCCACTGAGTGAAATCCATCGATCTACATTCATTTAACCAGGGTGAATAGTTGCACACTAAAAGATTTTAATTAATTGCAGGATTTAATGATTTTTTTTCAGGAGACAAAAAATGAACAGAAATGTTTTCAAAAGATTAGTTTTTACAGCTACAAATAGTTTGCTAACAGCAATGGTTCCCGTATTTGTCTCTGGGAGTGTCCATCATTCCCAGAACAAGTCCCGTTCTCCTCCAGTAGCTTCTCCTCGGAGTAACTCTGATGTAAAACAGCAGAAACATAGACCAGCAGGTCATCTTGGTGCAAGCTTTAGGAAGTTCTTATCTGAACCAGTGGTTTGATCCAGAAATAGCAAACAGTCTCCATGAATTGTTTTGAAATCCCAACAATAAGAAGTGGGTAGAGTGGAAATGACGGTCCTGCCTTATTTAGGGTTTCTTAAAGGTAAATGTTCAGTAAACTATTGAAAATGCACGTATGATTTCTGTTCCAGAGATAATGAAGAATAATTGAGTAACTGGTGAATTGTTGGTTTGTTCACTCTTATTGTTGTTTCATTTGTGTTGTGGGTTCTTCAATAAAACATGCAGGTACTTTAACAGAATGGGCTTTATCCATTAAACTTTCACGCTCATATTACAGGCGTACACAACTGTGTTCATAAAACACTACATATCTTATGTTCTAACACTAGGATTTTATACAATGCACATGCTCCACCTATCTAGCTCATAGGGAATTACATCATTCAGGATGACCATTAAATTGTTCATATCATTACTTCTGCTTTAAGTAAAAGTATTACACTTTTTAAACTGATGGCTCAGGAACATTGAAACCTTATGAACTTACATTAACCTAACTTTTAACCTATTGAAATGTACTTATTTTAATCTGAAAAACCATTCCAACTATATCAAACTATCTTTCAAAATGTAACCTCATCCTGACTGAACTACAATACTAAATCTGTACAATCAGTCAGTCAGGTGCTCATATAACCCTTAAAGATCTGTTGAGGTGTTGTTCTGGACTTTGAGCAGGATCTGGATTTGAATCTGGAACTGTTGCCTCAGATGATTGATTCTCTGGATGCTGATGTTGCTCTGCTGCTTCATCAGGCGGTCGATCTGCTTTTGTTGGCCCCAGGATGTCACGGCGATTCCTTCTCAGCACCGCACCATCTTCTGTCTTAATGTTGTATGATCTTAGTTGAATTTGTTTCAGGACAGCTGCTTTCTGTGACCATGTGTTTGTTTTTTGTGCTTGAGTCTCACCTTGTTGCCAGTATGCAGTTCAGGTACGTTTTGTGTTCCTCTGCCGTAGTAGAACTTTTGTTTTGTTTTGTGTTGTTGTTTGTATCTCTTCACCTTTCCTCCCTCCTTTGTTTTCAGCAGCTTTTCCTGAATAGGCAGGTTTGATCTCAGTCTGCTCCACCATCCTTGGCTTTGTGCAACAGTCTCTTCACAGTCTGAACGGACTTTTCAACTAGGCCATTTGACTGTGGGTAATGCAGACTCCATGTTGTGTGCACAAAGTTCCATTCCTCAGCAAAGCGTTTGAAGCTCTCACTGGAAAATTGTGGTCCATTATCTGAGAAGACCTCATTTGTCACACCGTGTCTTGCGAATGCGGCTTTTATGGCTGTTATTACTGCATTTGCTGTTGTAGAATTCAGCCTACTAACCTCTGGATACGACAAATAATAATGTGTGATGACAATGTAGTCTCTTCCAGCACATTAAAACAGGTCAGCACCTATTTTTTGGTATGGTCTGTCGGGTACTTTGTGGGGTTTGAGTGGTTCAGCTGGATGGCTTGATTGATATTTCAGACAATTGAACAATCAGACACTTCACTTGTGATGTCTTGATTTATCCGTGGCCAGTACATCACCTCGCAAGCTCTTCTTATCTTTGTCTATCTTTATCAGTTCAATCTTGGCATCAGAAACAGGTAAGGCCTTTGTGATCATGTCCACATAAGCATTCACATCATCATTTATGTTGCTGCTCACCGGTTCCTTTGGGTCAGCTGCTCTTGACAAAGCGTCGGCTGTGTACATCAGCTTGCCTAGTGTATACGTCACTGTCCATGAGTAGCGTTCTCAGTGGACAGTCATTGAGTGGTTTTTTAAACGGTGCGATCAATGGTTTATGATCAGTTTCTACACCTATTTCCTGTCCTGACATGAACTGGTGAAATCTATCACATGCATAAGTTATGCTTAACAGCTCCTTCTCAATTAGTGCCTAACGCATCTCTGCATCTGTCATTGAGCGTGATGCATATGCAATGGGTTGCCATTCATGGTACAGCTGTAGAAGAACAGCTCCTAGTCCACTTTGCGATGCATCGGATGAGATCTTGATGGGCTTAGCTGGATCCTAGAACCTCAGTACTGGTTCAAGCGTAAGCTGTGTCTTCAGGTCTTTCCATGCTTTTTCATGTCCATGACTCCACTTCCATTCTGTTTTCTTTTCAGTTAGTTGTCTCAATGGTGCCATGCGTTCAGAGAGATTAGGTATAAACTTTCCTGTGTAGTTAACCATTCCATTGAATCTCTGCACATCTTTCATGCATTTTGGCGTTGGCATGTTTTCTATTGTTGTCACTTTTCTGGGATCAGGCCTAACTCCCTCACTGCTAAGTTTATCTCCAACAAATGTCAGTTCTTTCACACCCTTTTCTTTGTTTAATTTCAGGTTTGCTTTTCTTGGCGCTTTCAGGACACTTTTCAGCCTCAGGTTGTGCTCAGCTTTTGTACTTCCCCATACCATTATGTTGTCCATGGAGGTGTCTACACCTTCCAAGTGCTCATAGATCATATGAATTGTTTTATGATACCCTTCAGGTGCTGAAGCTATGCCAAATGGTAATCTCAAAAATCGGTATCTGCCAAAAGGACTGTTAAACATGCACAATTTTGAGCTTGCACTGTCGAATTTTAGTGGCCAAAATCCAGAAGACGCATCTAACTTGCTGAAGTATTTTGCATTAGCAAACTGTGACATTATTCCTTCTCTTGAGGGTCATTTAAAGTGTTCACGCTTCATAGCTCTGTTCAAATTTCTTGGATCCATGCACACTCTAGGCTTAATATTCTTTTTGTTCACACTGACCAGAGAACTGACCCAATCAGTTGGTTCGTCAATTCTCTCAATCACTCCCAGCCTTTCCATCCTGTCAAATTCATCTTTTATGGGCTTTTGAAGAGCAAATGGTACTTTTCGGCATGAATTGATGACTGGTGGCACTGTCTTGTCAACTTGGATGGTGTGCTCTCCAGGAAGACAGCCTAAACCCTGAAACAGATCCTTTTAATGTTCCATAAGTTCATCATACTCTGTATCTGCATAGATTCAGTCTCTCACAGGCAGCTAATCCTAAAATGGTCTGTACATTTCCAGCTGCTACTATGAATGCCAGCATTTGCTCTTTCTTTTTGTGTGTCACTGTGACCATGCATTTTGCTTTAACAGGTATTGCTGCTCCGGAATATCAACTCACTTTCACTTTTGTTGCATGTAATTTTGGTCTGGGTCTGATTTTTTTAAACACAGTCTCTGAAATCACATTTGCTTGAGCTTCTGTGTCTAATTTCATCGCCGTGTTTGTGTCATTCACTTTTAACTTCAGCATCCAATCTGCCTTGTCTGCATTTTCTTCTGTTACTACATCCACATAGAGTTATTTTCATTCACTGTATGCTCTTGGCTCTGTCGTGCCTGACTCTTGCACTGCCTTGCATAATGGTTCTTTTTGTTGCAATTGTTACACACTTTGCCATACGCAGGGCATTTCTTGGGAGGATGCTGCATGCCATGTCGACTGCACGCCGTTCCATGCACGTCTCTGTGCGCTGGTTTCGTTTCACTCTTCAAGTCGGCAGCGCCGCTTTTCTTCCTGACTGCTCCTCGTTCTTCTCTCCTAACTGCATCCACGTTGCAACTCTCACCAACCAGCGCTTTTGCTTGTGTTCTGACCGTTTCTGCTGCTCTGCATAGTGTCAGGTCTCTGTCTAAATCTAAATTTTCCTCTCTCAGTACCGTTTCTCGTAGACCTTTATCTAGAATTCTTCAAACAAGCTTGTCTATTATCAACTGATCTGTCAGTCATCCAAACGCACACGTCTTGCTTCTGTTCCTCAGTTCGGAAACATACTGATCAATAGTTTCTCCCGTTTTCTGAACACAGGTAAAGAATCTTGCCTTTCAAACGTGAAGTTTCTTTTTGGAATACAGTAATCCTCAAACTTCTTTAGTATTTTTTCCAAATTCCTTTAATAATCTTCAGCGTCAAACTGGAAGGTGTTATAGACTTCTAGTGCATCTTCACCCACTACATGTAGAAACACTGATGCTTTCACTTTCTTAGATTTATCGCTAGCACCGATAGCTGATACGTACAGTTGAAAGCATTGCTTACACTTCCTCCAGTTCTCCGCCACATTACCTGTCAGCTGCCGATTGGGTGTTGGTTGTAGTGTTTGCATCTTTGGTTTTTTTATGCTCTTTTTCTCCCGTGGAAAACAGGCTAACAATCCTCAGTTGACTTAACTTGCTATGTTCTCTGCGGACTAGCATCAGACGTTTTTCAGTCAATCCTCTCTAATTTGCTGTTAACATCCAAGTTTCTCCTCAAGTCCGTCTCCTGACACCATGTTTCATTTGTGTTGTGGGTTCTTCAATAAAACACGCAGGTACTTGAACAGAATTGGCTTCATCTATTAAACTTTCACGCTCATATTACAGGCGTACCCAACTGTGGTCATAATACACTACATATCTGTATGTTCTAACACTAGGTTTTTATACAATGCACATGTGCCACCTATCTAGCTCATAGGGAATTACATCATTCAGGATGACCATTAAATTGTTGATATCATTACAATTTTTGCCTTTGATAAATGTTTTAGAATCAGATTTAAAGCTGATCGTTACTGATGATAACCACCAATATTCACTCTAGTGTTCATTATGACTCCAGAATATATCTGGATTAAAGGACCACAGGTCCGATTCTAATCCGGGTCGGATGTGGCGAAGACTAAGGCCTCTGTAGGTAGTTTGTCCGCACTAGTCACTGCACCATCGAAGCAGGGCCCAAGAACTTAGAAGCTTTTAATAAACAAGGAAATAAAGTAACTTTTTTAGATGAGCTTTCTGTGAAGTTATAGGTTGATGTTGCCCTGAGCTAGCTAGTTTTGGTGAAGGCTCAAGAGGCCTTTCTACTTTTTCCTTCCACTCTCCAATTCTGATGGTGGTTGTTGCTCCCACTAATCCCACTCTCCACTGGTTAGCTGCAGAGTCAACATCGTCATTTTAGAGTCTGTTCTTCCTCTAATGATTGACCATTTACTAAATGGCTGTATCTATGAGTTGGGTCTATTCAGTCTAATTGTATTTATTCTAATCAGACTGGATTTGAACCTTCATTTAGACCCAGCCTGGGTGAATATTCTAATCCAGAGGGAATGGAATCAATTTCTGGAGGAGATTTCTGCTCCTGATGATGCCAGGTTGAAGCTGTCGCTTCAGGGCTTCATCTGTACTGATGACGTTGTTAGTCAAGTCTTTTGAAGGAGTTGAGGGAAAGAACCTCTGGATGTAAGAGCTTTTCTCTGGAGGATCCTCCATGAGTCAAGGGTCGGGAGCTCCATCATGATGTGGCTCCTCATCTAAAGGAGGTTTGTTTGATACTGATGGCTCCCTGGCTCCTTGGAGGTTTCAAAACCTTTCCATTGGAACGAGACAGAGGGGTTGTTTCCTTTAGGTCTTCATTATGTCTTAGCTACAGGCAGGTTTACCTCTCGTGGATCCTACTGAACTTTAAGCCCATCCCTAATGTGTCATTGTGAGAAAGATGGCTTGGGTGCAACAATGTAGTCTGGAACAAAGCATTTAGGGTCCAGCTCCACTTGGTTCTGATGAAAGATCTCATTCAAACTCTGAGGCTGATATTCATTCCTCACCTGCAGCTTCGGCTCGGTGCCTGGGGTCATACCTTCCTTTAGTATCAGCAAGTTATATGTTGGGTTGGGAAATAATGACAGAGGCGGGCTTTTTGGGTTGGACCCATCCAAAGCATTAGTGGTCCAGTTTGGGTGGGGTGTGTTCTGGTAGCCCTGTGGAGCTTGTGTTTTATCCTGGTGGATGTTATTTTTGATTTGCTCTTCAGATTTATAAACCAGCTGTGGGATTTCAATGCGGTCCTCAGAGTGGAGGCTGGGGTCAGTTTGCAGGTAGAGAGAAATGTCTTTAACCTGGAGAAGACGACAGACAATGAGTCACACCAACCAAACAATAACTTCAGACTAACCAGCTGTGATGAAAACTCGCAGACTTTTAAAAGATATTTATTCATTGTTCCCATTTCTTCCCTTTACATCCTAAACTATGGCCCAGTCAGGGTTTTTCCTCAGATGACAAGTTATCCAGCAAAAATAGTTGAAAACCATAATTGGTTTTCCTACAATCTTTATGCTTTTCTGTCAGATAACTTCCCAATAAAGCACTCTGTGATTAGGGGTTATAACGGGGGTGTGAAAAATGTTTGTGTGTGTGAAAACTTACAGGTGATGTCAACCAGTTAGCTATCTCTGGCTTTGGGATGCTGCAGGTTCAGAAAAAATGAAAATTAAACAAAATCAAGACAAGGCGGAGGCATGTTCTAGATAAAAAGAGACGGATCGGATCACTCACTGTGCCCATTGTCTGTAACAGAGAATCGCGATGAGGAGGATAAGTATAAAAATCCCGCTCAGGGAAATGAAAAAGGTTTTGTGGAAGCTGTCATCTGGAAAAGAGAAAAAGAAAAGGACCAATTCTCTTTACTTTGTTTACCACTGTTATGCTGATGATACCCAGCTATATCTGTCTATAATCCAGATGAAGCTAACCCATTACATAGATTACAGGCATGTCTGAAGACATTAAAACCTGGATGAGTCTTAACTTTCTCCTTCACACTGAGCCTGGTTCTGCTGGAGGTTTCTTCCTGTTCAAAGGGAGTTTTTCNATGAGTCGATGCAATCAGCTGGTTTTCCTTAGATAGAAAACTTTGAATCAATCTGACTGGATGATCTGGTGAACTGGAAAGTGACCTGAGATAACATATGTTCTGAATTGGCGCTATATAAATAAATAGATTTGAATTGATGGAGCAATGGGAGGGTGAAGATAAAGAAGCTGCTTGAATATCAGAATGGTGAAATGTTGGGCTTCTCCTGATCTGAGCCCGTCTGAGACTATGGAAATGGTCATGCTCAGACGTTTGGTCTGAAATAGAAAGGAAGTGACATTAAAGAAAGGAAGTGACGTACTCTCAGGGTTGAGGGTTGCTGTGATTGATGTGTTGCCGCACTCTCCCACTGCTGTCCGGGCCACCACAGTGAAGTTGTAGGAGCTGATCATCAGGTTTTTCACCATCAGGCTGGTTTCTTCAGGATTGTCTAAATCACGATGTAAAATAGCTCCAGTCAAACTCAACACATTTATATTTTATCTCATGAAAACTTTCTTCAGATTTTTGTGTTTGCTGCACTATGAGCATCTGTGGATGTTTTAAGACCCTGGGAACACCCTCTAGCATATTCAGAACCTGAGTCCACCTTCACAGGTGAGCATTACCTGTAGTAACCTGGATGTTCTGGCCACTTTTTTCGTGGCAGTACAGAACATATCCACGGATAAAAGCAGACTGCTCTTTCACAGGAACTGGCTTCCAGGATATTTCCACATCAGTACCCATCTGTTTATACTCCAGAGGGTTAAAGAGCCCATCTTTAATCCCTGTGACAGAATGAAGAATTTAAAGCATTGATGAACAAAGTCTCTGTGCTGTTCTGCCAAAACAGTACAAATAACTGCAGCCTCACGTGTCTCTGTGATGTAGCCCTCCCTCTTCTCCAGAAGCACTGGAGAAGTTGTGGTGCAGGCGTAGATCGATAATGAATACCTCAGCCCATCGAGGAACTTCTCTGAAAATAATAAAGAAGATGTTTAAACAGGACAGTCACAGAAACCTTTTGGACTCACCATTGGGGCTAAGGAAAGAACTAAATCATTGAGACAATCCTACCTGGATTTATCTTGACCCTGGTCTGATTGGGAGGCAGCTTTAGCCAGTCCACATCACCATCATGGACTGCAGGTACCCAGTCCACAATGTAGCCACAGCTGGCGTCTTGACTGGCAGACCAGGACAGGCTCAAGCCCTGAGCACTTCCAGTGATCCAGGAGGTGTTGATACTGTTTTTTTCTGAAAATAAAGACGATGATGGTTAGATCTAGAGATATTATATCCCTCTGTCGAAAACTGAGTAAATGAAATAACTAATAACCCAAAGCTTGGTTATAATTACTTAGAATAGTAGTAGAGAAACCCTGACAGGTTACTCAGTTCTCTCTCAGTAACATGAAGCGTTTTAATTTGACATGCCGCTAACACTTTAATACTTTGAAGACGCACTCTTTCAATCACATGATTTTTACACCATCGAGTTATGAAAAAGTTCCCAAATCCAACATCAACCAGCTTTAAACCAAATCTTGTTTCCATGAGTTTATCACGGAGACTAGGATTCTCAAATACCAGTCCTGTACAGTGGGGGAAATTGTTGGGAGCTGGAGAAGTTCCATCTTTCTCCAGCAGAGTCCGCCATGGATCCTCCTGAGCTGAGCCTTCGACACACCTGAGGCGCATCTCATCATCAGAGGATCCACAGTATATAACCTGCCTTCAGACCTTGCCTCGACGCCGCAG
>NW_015151971.1:29250-39238 GCF_000732505.1 Cyprinodon variegatus | reverse complement strand
CCGGACTTCTCAAGGTATAAACCTGAAACTCTTAAACTCAAACTCAACTGCATCGAAGCTAACTGAACTATCTCCCACACAGACTCCAGTGAACCAGCCCCCAGGCCTGAACCAGTACCAGTATTATTTCCATGTGCTTGTGAACAATAAACTTGTTAAACTTTTCTTCAGTCTCCGTGGTGTTCTGCATATTGGGCTTTTCAGTAACCAATCCTGACAGAAATAAGTATTTGACCCCTTGCTGATTTTGCAGGTTTGCCCACTTACAAAGAATGCAACAATCTACAATTTTGATCATATGTACATTCTAATAGTGACAGAATCCCAAAGGAAATTCCAGAAATTCACAACATATGAATTCATAAAAATTGAAACCATCTGATGAGGAAAAACTATTTGACCCCCTACCAAACAGCATGTTAATATTTTGTAGAAAAGCCATTATTGGCCAGCACAGATGTCAAACGGTTGTTATAGTTGCTGAAAAGGTTTGTGCACATTTCAGCAGGGATATTGGCCCACTCCTCCCTGCAGAAAGCCTCCAAATCATTCAGGTTCCCAAGTTGTCGCTTGGCAACTCGAATTTTAAATTCCCTCCAAAGATTTTCAATTGTATTCAGGTGTGGAGACTGGCTAGGCCACTCCAGAACCTTGATGTGCTTCTTCTTTAGCCACTCTCTTGTTGCCATGGCGGTGTGCTTAGGGTCGTTGTAGTGCTGAAACACCCATCCTCCACCCATCTTCAGCTCTCTCACTGAGGGAAGGAGATGTTGGTCCAGAATTCCACCATACATGGCCCCGTCCATCCTCCCCTCAATACCATGGAGTTGTCCTGTCCCCTTGGCTGAAAAGCACCCCCAAAGCATGACCTTGCCACCACCATGCTTGACTGTGGGGATGGTGTTCTTTGGGTCGTACTCGCTGTTCTTTGCCCTCCAAACACGACAAGTTGAGTTTGTGACTGTTTCACAAGGTTAATTATTTTAGTTTTTTTTTTTTTACTGGTGCCTTCAGGGTTACAGAGTGGCAGTCTGGATCCCTTTGGAGAAAATGGGGCTCGAATTCTGAATCATTCTTACCTGGACTGATGACTGGGATGGTAATGGTTGATGGTGATGAGATGCCATGCTCGTTTATCGCTGTTACCGTGACAACATGTTCTTTACTGGGGTCCAGAAGTAGAGAGTATCTGTTGATGCTGTGGTTTACCAAGAATGTGGTGTTTGCCCAAGTTACTTCATATTTTATGATGTTTCCATGGCTCTGGTTGTTCAGAGGCTCCTGCAAAGAGAGCGGGGCTTTAGGTAGCCAAATGGTTAAGAACCCTTTATAATCCAGGAGAAGGTTGATGCATGTCTGCGTTAAATAACTTTGTCAGAAACTTTAGATGACTCAGGTGGATGTATTAAAAATCAGAAGGATTTTACACTACCTGAAAAACAGACCACAGTTTGTGAAGCTGAAGGATAAGAAAAAGGTTAAGAAAAACCTGCTACAGGAGATCCTTCCTGCCGACAGCTAGTGACATCTACTACTCACTTATGAAAAACAACATTTCATTTACCTTTTGGATTTAAGTGATTTAAATATATAGTTTAGAGGAAATCGTCGGTCAGACCCAGAACTCTATAAAAGATCAATGAATTCCCTGTAAACCCCCTCAGATATTGCTTTAGCCAGGATGTTACCTCTAACTAAACCCAGTTGAAAAGATCTGAATTGTTTCCCCTGAGTCCAACACTCTGGATGATCAGATCCTCTTTAGTAGAAGACCTGTTCCTAGACTAAATTATACTGTGAGGCTTAGAGATCTATGTTTTGGACAATTCCACAATTTAGGAAACCAGATAACCAGAAGCTTAAGACTCACCTTCCAAACTATTAGTGTGTGTTTTTCCTGCCACTTCATCCACACGTCAAGAGCATCTGGAACTGCAGTGGAAGAAGTAAAATATTTAGTTTCTAAATCCCTTTCTCTTCTTGTTTATTTAACTTTGTTAAACAGTCTTTATTGATTGAATTTCGATGATTCATCATAATAATTAGTGTATTATTTATTAAATAAATTTAATGATTGGGATAAATTCTTTCCACAAGGAATTATCTTTACAAACATCATTAACACTCCTGATCAATAAAAATTTAATAAAAATGGAAAGATAAACAAAACCTAAGGTTATTTAAAAGAACAGTTAAATAATGTCCTATATTTATTTCCTAAAGAACATAGACATAGAACAAAGAAAAGTATCACTAATTGATCTACGGGCAACTAATCGGAAGAACTCTTTATAACAGGTAGGTAATCAGAACGTAAGACAGGAAAACAAACACACAGAAATAGACTTGGTCCCAGTTTCACAGAGAAGCTTCCTTGTTTCCTCCAGAACCAGCACAGGGTTGGAGGGTGTTAGAGGCAGTGCAGGCTCCGCCCATCAGGTCCCTGAGTTTGACTTTTAACCCCAGAATGCTTCTCTGACGCCAATCTTTTTGTTAGTCAAACAGGTGAAAATTTATTTAAAAAAAACTAAGAGTGACTTAAAAGTCTCAAAGCTTTCATTAATAGAAGCAGCTGGGATAGTCGGAGAAAGATTTACTCTCCTCTTGGTTTAGAGATAAAGAGCTTTATCCGGCTTTTCTTAGGACTATTCATAGAACTCACGTCATAATGGGCGGACAAAAGCCTAACCCCAACCTAAATTCAACCTGACCATCATGGGTTTATACCTAACCCCAACCTGAACTCGACACTTACAGGTTCATACCTAACCCTAATCCCAACCTGAACTGGACAATTACAGGTTCATACCTAACCCTAACCTAAACCCGACCATCACAGGTTCATACCCCACCCTACACCTAACCTAAACCCGATCGTCACAGGTTCATACCCCACCCTAATCCGAACCTAAACCCGACCATCATGGGTTCATACCTAACCCTAATCCCAACCTTAACTGGACAATTACAGGTTTATACGTAATCCTAACCTGAACATAAACCTAACTATCAGAGTTCATACCTAACCCTAATCTCAATCTAAACTGAACAATTACAGGTTCATACCTAACCCTAATCCNTTCATACCTAACCCTAATCTCAATCTAAACTGAACAATTACAGGTTCATACCTAACCCTAATCCCAACCTTAACTGGACAATTACAGGTTCATACCTGACCCTAACCTAAACCCGACCATCACAGGTTCATACCCCACCCTAATCCGAACCTAAACCCAAACATCATGGGTTCATACCTAACCCTAATCCCAACCTGAACTGGACAATTACAGGTTTATACGTAACCCTAACCTGAACATAAACCTAACTATCAGAGTTCATACCTAACCCTAATCCCGATCTAAACTGGACAATTACAGGTTCATACCTAACCCGAACCGAAACCTGACCATCATAGTTCATAGCTAACCCTAATCCCAAACCTAAACTTGACGATTACAGGTTTATACCTAACCCTAACCTAACCCCAATCCAATCCTAAACCTGGCCATTACCAGTTCATACCTTACCCTAACCTAAACTCAATTCACACCTTAATTCTAAACATGATCCCATGGGGACCAGCATTGGTCCCCACTAGAACACATGGTCCCCAAGATGTGCTATATTTTATGGAAAAGGTTCCCGCAATGTAAGAAATGCATGACCAAACTTAAGGAGAATTTAGAGACACCACTTAATGTCATGTCATGTTAGATAAGTGTGGGAGTAAGCTTTAGTACCCAGAGAGAACCCAGGGTTAGGGTTAACCCATACACACGGAGAACAGTATGCTGCTATAGGCTTAGACTGCTGGAGGACATAGGGACCCCTTTTTCATCATCCTGCTTCATTCTATCTCTATTCTCCCACTCTGCAGAATCTGTTAGTTCAATCTCTAACGTTCTGCTCTCTCTGCTTTTTCTCATAGTAGCTTCATCTGGTCTGTTCCTGTTTGGCTGTGACTCCATCCTGGAGAGAAATATCAGCTGTGCTGCTGCCATCAACACCTTTGTTTCTAGATGTTGGAGCTTGGCCTGTTTTCCAGTGTAGTCCTGTTTCTCTGACTGTGACTAACTGGATGTGCTCTCTTCATCCTCTGACATGGGAGCTGGCTCGGAGCTCGTCTGCCTGGCTGTGTGTTTCCTGGACGGGGCCGCCTGTGGAGCTGGTTGACAGTTGCCTTTTGTATCTATGCTTCTTTTTCTATGTCTGCTTCTGTCTCCTTGAACCCCAGTGGGCCTCAGCAGATGGCCGCTCACACTGAGCCTGGTTCTGCTGGAGGTTTCTTCCTGTTCAAAGGGAGTTTTTCCTCTCCACTGTCGCTACAAGCATGCTTAGTGTGAGGGATTGCTGAAGAGTCGATGCAATCAGCTGGTTTTCCTTAGATAGAAAACTTTGAATCAATCTGACTGGATGATCTGGTGAACTTTTAAGTGTCTTGAGATGACATGTCGTGAATTGGCGCTATAGAAATAAACTGAATAGAATCTACTTGATTTGAACATGAAAACTACATGTAGAAAGACCCTCAGCCAGGAATCGAACCAGGATCTCTTGCTGCAAGGCAGCAGTGTTATGGTGCATGCGCAAATTCAATATTTTACTCAATAAATTTGACTTATTATTCATAAAAAATATCTTAAACTGCAGAGCAAGTGCTGAATCTGAAACTGTCGTGATTCTGCGCTTTCTGGACTTTTTGGTTCTGTTTAAGTTTTTTTGGGTTCTCAGCTATGCTTATCTTATGCTAGCATGTTTGTCGAGATTTATATAATTTTTGAATTATTAGATTTATTCCCCTTGTTAGTTCCTTCATTTATCTGTTTTCAGGATTTTTGGTGTATATATATATATATTTGGTCTAGTTTTAGTCATTAATTTTATTTAAGTTCTTCCCAAGTTATAGTTTGATCCTGTTTTTCCTGGTTATTCTTTGTCGCTCTCTACTGTCTAATTTCTTTCCCCTTAGCTCCTTTTTAGTTGCTCCTGTCCACACCTGCTCCCTATCCACTGATTGTCCCATTCATTGTTTGTTTCTCCCATATATACATCTGCTGTGCAGTTCCTCTTTCTTGGATTATCTTCATTACTTTATTCCTTATGTTAGTTTCTCGAAGTGTCTCCTAGTTTTTAATTCCTGATTTCCTTACCTGTAAATTATTTATTTCTGCCTGTTTCTTGATTATTAGTTACCAACATCTTCATTAAATCTACAAGAAATCATCTCTGCCTCTCCGTAACCCTAACCATCTGGTTCCTCAACAAACATCCACCAAACCTGACACTGTCATGCAACAATTCAATCAGCTGTCACAATAAACATAGGTGGATTAAATATGTGTCAGGATATGAGAGGATGGTAGACGGGGGGTTAAGGGATGACTAAAGGGGTCATGCCCTCCTCTTATTCCTAAATGAGAGGGGGGAATGACCCCTTTAGATGAGAGTTCACTGTTGTCTACTTCTTATTCTTTAAACATTTCAGGATTGAGACCTGGGAATGAGTTTTAAATGATCTGCAGACAGGATTTATCAAGGTTTTCCCCTGTGCTGTAACCCCTGGAATCAACCACCATACATTATTTTAGCCATAGCATTTAAGGCAAGTAATGACACTAAGCCCTATTAGTCTTATTAGCTTCAGCTAACACGGTGAAATCCAGTTTCTAGGTCCTGAAAGAATCATGAGAGGAGAATGGAGTTTGGCAGTTTTACTCTAATATGTAGCAAAATTAATGAAGAATACATGTCTTCTCCCTAGCTATATGGTTAGCAATTGCTGTAAGAGAAGATTTAGCATTTTCAGGCAATTGCTAATAAAATCAGACCTATGTCATGAGATAAATGTACATTTAAAATAACTTAAATAACATTAGTCTAGTGCTGCAAACAGTTAGTTCTCTGTAATATACAATTGAATGCTGAGAAATCCTTGCATTGTCTTACTGTGCTGCAAGGACATTACAGAACGTATTGTGAACGTATGTTTTTTGATTGTTCGTGTAACATAAGGTTACACGAACTAAATGCTGCAAACTCCAAGCAGACTGTAGTTTTTACAGGTATTCATTGTGATATTTCTCACTTTCTGTAAAATAAGGCTGTCCATCCTGGTGGAAAGCTGGTTATTTCCAACAGATACTTATCAAATATACTTTGTCTTATAAATGAATGGCTCTAGACAATATTTGGTAAAATGAGTGAAAAAACTTCTCTTTGTAATGTAAAGTTTGCACACCAATCTAGCCCTATCTCAGCCATATTTTTTATGTAAAGACTGACTCACATTAGTTCCTTAACACAGTAGCTGAACCTTCCAGGATGGTGTCTGCTAAACAATAGTTTAAACAATACTTTAAAGAAATCTCAAGTCTGGCAAGTATTTCTGGAAAAGAGCTTAAAAGTAGTTAAATGATTAAACGGAAGGCGGGGTTAGGGTGCGTCAGATACCAACCATCACCCTTTGTGAGGAAGGTCACTTGTTTGCTCCAGTCGCCCAATATCGAGTGGTTAGCTGTTTGGCACCGGACAGTCAGGTTATAATTCCAGTTTGGTCTCAGATCAGTTAAAGCTGTACCATTCAGTCCGACTCCATGTTTCTAGGCAACCAATTTAGACATACCAGAGTTTAGAGAACTTTCTACAATTTTGTCTCGTGATCCTTTTTACCACCAACTTACCTTCAGACATACTTGTCCCTCTGAGTCACTGATCAGTATATGGCATGTTAGGTTCAGGTTATGATACCGCGGCACTTTCCACTTCCAGGTAAGGGTGGCATTTCTGGCATTCACATCAGCAGCTGTAAGTCTCTCTGGGGCCCACATGTGAACTAAAAAAAACAGAAACTATTCTCAGCTAAATTTCTTTCATTAAAAGGTTCTGCTCTAAGTTGTTAAAGTACCTCGTTGGGTGAGATCGGCTTGGTAGTTGATTTCCACCTTTCCAAGCGTATTCCAAGCTGTCAAAGTCCAACTCTGCATACCACCTATAACCTTAAACTTTTTATACAATCTTCCTGGAGATTCAGGACTGAAGTTACTGCAAACAAAAATGTTGAGTCCAATCTGAGAGGAAGACAATTATGAAATTTACCTGCAACACATTCATTACTCATTTCACAGTACCTAGACCTTTATTAAGGTATATGCTCAACCCTCAGAAACTACTGCATCTAAATAAGGTTAAACATCCACAGTAGAAATTGGCTTTATGGAGTGTAATTTTAATGTCATACTTTTTAGGTTTCGAAGCATCTCACTCAGCAATTAGTTTCAGTCGGTTTTATTAGCCTGTCCTCCATCACTTCTGCAACTCTGGTTTCAGGTACGAGTCAGTTCCTTAAAGTCACGGTCTCAAACTAATAAGACACTGTCCCTCTGGGCTCCCCGAAGCCTTCCTTAATCTCTGGTGACGAGGGGAGTGAAAAATCTTCTACATCAAGAGTCCTATCTGTGTTTTAGAGACCAGAGTCTCTTTGCACTCTGGTCATGCTTCAATATGCACTGAAATGCTGAAATGCTGTCTGGGGCGGTTATGTTACTAATGGATGACTTTCCCTGTAAAGTTTCTTCAACCTGTTTTCTAAGCCTTTCAAAGTCAGCTATAGGGACATTTTTAACATACTGCATTTGTCACAACAGAGTTCTTTTAGGAAAGATTTTTTTTTCTTGTAAGTTTAGAAGAAAAACACTTTCACTGCAGCTCTGCCTATTGCTGGCTGTCACATATAATGACAGTCCCTTAGAGCCACCTGCCACCCAGTATCATGCTAAGCCACCAAACTTTGTATACACTTCAATAGATGAATGGCCATTGCACAGCGTCTTACCTTCTGGCCTCAGAGTCCAATTAGTTACGACAGAGGCCAATTAGAAGCTAAGTTACATATATTTTTTGTGTTGCAGTATTTAGTTGAGGAGTTAATATCATGTTGTTGCCAAACAAACCCCCTGAGGAGGACATTTATTAGTACCTTTTACACATTTGCACACAATTTAGTATTACTCACTTACTGCATAGGTATATTTGGTCACTTGTTAACATATTTATGTTAGCTTATTTCAAATTGAGAAGAAAATTGGTACACCCTGCTAAGATGTTTACATTCTCTATCTCTCAATACTATATAGCTTTTAATGGTTGACTTAGAAACAACAAGATGTCTTGGTCCTCTGGCTGGAAAATGTAGCTACAAGATGATTATTCTAATATGCTATATGTGGTTTCCTACATAATGCTGTGCATTATGACCAAATATCTCCACTTTGCTCTCATCTTTTCCAGCACACATGTTGTTCTTTCAAAGGCAGCTTTGCTATCTTGCTGTGTTTTTGGAAATATCCTGTTGTAACCTTTAGCTTACTACAAATATATATGTATATTATTTTGTTTTTACCTTCCATTAAGCTGATAATATGTTGGACTTCTGCTTCCCAACATTGTGTCTCTTCCTTCATCCCAGGTGCACTGCACTGATTCCAGATCTCGAGTTTCACACTGAAGATTTCTAACATCAGGTGGGTCTGAATATGGGAACATACCAATAGAATGTGATTTCACTAACTAGAAGAAGGAATAAATTCAACCACACTATCCCTTCCAACTTACAGCCAATGTAAATACTTGCACCACCCACTCCGTCTGGCTCTTTAGTTTCACATTCAACATCCACGCTCCTGTTCCAGACCTCTTCCAGCTGCAGAGTCAGGGCGTGTCTATGCGCACTTATCCTTGTAAGGTTCATGTTTGTCTTCATTGCTGGCCTCAGAAGAATTTGTTTAAATGTTTTCCCTTCTGGGACAATGCAGCAGAAGGTGGCTATGCTGCCAACTTTTAACACCACTTCGTCAGGGAGCACTTTTGCTTTGTCAGATGTGGTTGCACCTGGAGAACAAAAAGGCAATTTTAAACTTTGGCAAAAAGAGATGGGCATATGTTTTTAGGATAATGTAAAGTTGTTAGGCACCATGAAGAGTCTGTTGTAGTTCCATCTGGCCTGTATGGTTGTTGATTTGGGATTTAAGTCTAATGGTGTGAGAGGCACACTCCAATGGCAGATAAGATGTCCAGTTCCAGGAATGAGTCAACTGAATGTCCTCTGGCTTCACCAAGATTTCATCCTGAGATATTTTCACAGCCTTGTCAGTGGCAGAATGTGCATGAGGGATGATAATTAATCATTAATGGACTTACAGTATGAACTTCTTTATTTTCAATCAGAACTGTCATCTTATAGAGGATTGGGTAATTCATAGCTGAGCAGGAAATGTCGTCCTCCCACTCTACTTGCAGCTGGTGGTCCGAACCCCTGACAGTCAGATTCTGAGGCCCGCATTGTAAAATACCTGGGAAAGGAAAAATTAATGCCAAAGAGCTCCTTGTTTAGATCACAGAGCAAAAAAAAAACTGTTGAAGTTATTACTGAAGCATCATCCAAGCATTAGGTAAAGCTCTACATTTGCGGATCCTTAACTTTAAGGTTTAAAAAACTTCTATATGTTATTTAAATCACATACCTAATATTTTAAGCGCAAAAATATACTAATTTCATTTGTAGCTCATTTTATTTACATGTTTAAAATAGGTGAATTACACTTGATTATAAAAACTTATTTTTTTAACCTCTTTGAACCACCGTCTTAACATGATGGAGGGTTTTCAGTTCCTGGATGATCCCAGAGGTTATGTTGTCTGGGGCTCTAATGCCCCTGGTAGGGTCTCCCGGGGCAAACAGGCTCTGGGTGACATGTCAGACAAAGGGCAGTTCACAAAGACCCCATAATGACCAAAATATGGAGGCACATGACATCGGCCAGTACTGAGGAGCCGGTATCCAAGCCCTCAAGCCTGCCCTGTTGTCGGGATTCATCGACAAGCACCTCTATGCGGGTTCTTCCTTGTGGGACACAGCCGTGCCCAGCCTAAAGGAGTGACACAAGGCCATCAGCCATTGAGCTCACCGCCTGAAGGGGCTGGGGGGTGG